>NW_025423270.1:0-154754 GCF_020497125.1 Mauremys mutica | reverse complement strand
TTTTGCTCCCCCAGGGCTGGATTTGCTCCTGTAATTGCTAATTAGACGAGAAATGGGGGGGGGGGGGTCTGTTTGTGTAGAGTCATTTTAAGGCCAGACCCCAGCATTTTCCTTTTGTTTCTTTCAGTTACCTGGAGACTCTGGCTCAGAATTTAGTATTAACAGGGCTCAGGGCTGCCCTAGGGGGCTAGGACCAGCTGGAGAAAGTCATCCCCTGGGCCGGGCAGAGAAGCAGCTTTAATTCAAGGGTCTCTTACGAGCACAAGACAGAACCCCGCTGGGGGAGATCTGCAGCAGCTGCTAAGCCTGGTTCTCCCAGATCACAATGAAGGCTTGCTGCCTCTGACCCAGGATGCTGAATCCCCAGGTTATCCTGAAGCAGCAGAGAGGGGACAGGACAGAGCCGTTTGAAGGACAATGCTTCCCTCCTTTAGCTTTCTCTGGTGAGGAAGAGCAGCTAAGGAGAGCTGGGGGGCTCATAAATTTTCTAAAACGGAACCGGAAAGTTCCTGCCAGTTGTCAAAATAGGTAGAAAAGCAAAAATCTTGTGATTTCAGCATCTTCACAGTGTTTGAATAAGGTGGAACAGAAAGTTATCACAGTGACAGGGCTCCCCTGTTTTTGTGACTGAGGGGAATGCCCAGCAGTTGCTTGGAAGCCAGGACTCTGACATTCAGTTGTATCAGAGAGAAGGATCTATGGTTATGAAGAATTGTTCCCCATGAGTCCCCCCCCAATAGCCAGGGTACCCCCCAGATACCCCTCAAAGCCCCACCGGCAAAGGAATCCCCACCAGACCATGACTGTCAGGTTGGGAATCCCAAAGGGTTCCCCACCAAGAGCCCCCAGCAGCCAGGGACCCACCCACTGGGAACTCAGTCCCTCACTGCCTGCCTAGGACTTCCCCCCAGCAGGATCTGCCCTGCCCTTTGCCTGGGACCCCCTCCTCCACCCAGCAGGACCCCCTGATGCTTTTCAGTAGGACCCCTCACTCTGCTTCCCTGGCATCCCCTGACCTAGTGCCAGGGACCCCCTCCCCCAGCTCTGTGCACTGGGCAGGGCAGCGATCCCAGGAGCCAGCCGGGGAAGCTCAGACAGAGCCCCTGGCACAGCACCAGCCTCCCTCTAACCCCCTGTCCCGCCTCCCCAAGAGACGCCCACCCCGGCTGTTCTGCAGCCAACAGCCCCCAGCGATACCCACCTCCAGGACCCACAGCCTCAGGGCTGGGCACATCCACCCTTGAGATTTGCAGAGAAAACGTGTCACGACCTGCAACTGGAGGTGGAAAATCAGACTCCTGGAGAGACCAGGGGGAAATGGGGGAGACGGGAGAGCGGCTCGTTGGCGGGGAAAGGGGCGAATCTCCCCGGATTTTACAGCCCGGGTGAGACACTGAGCGAGAAAAGGGGCAGAACTAGAGAGAATTTGTATCGGGGGCGAGAGGCAAGTGGCACCAACAGGGACAGGATCCAATTAACTCCCCTCCCCCCTTCCCCCGCCCGCCACTCCCCCCCCCGGAAATTTCCTGGCTGCCCAGAGACAGTTCAACCCCCCCCGCGTCCCACAGACCTCCCCCCCCCCCCGCGACACCCCCCTCACTCCCAGGTCCTCCCCGCCGGGCTCTCCCCCCCCATCCCAGCGGGGGGGGGGGCGGATCCTGCTGCGGCTCCGCTGGGGCCGAGGCGGCTCCGAGGCTTCTCCCGGGTTCCCCGGGGCAGAGTCACGTGCCCGCCCCCCCAGCGCCCCCCCCCGGGGTCTCTCACTCCCCGGGGGCTCCGGGCGGGGCTGGGGCGGGCAGAGCCCGGGGCTGCCCGGGGGGCGGGGCCCAGCTGGAGAACCCCCCCCGGCCGGGCCCCCCCCGCACAGACCCCCCCGGGGAGCAGCAGCGGCTCAGCCCGGGCCCGGCTCACGCGGAGGCGGCAGCAGCTGCAGCTTTGTTCTCCCGCCCGCAGCGGGGCTCGCACGGAGCATGCGCGATTTTACCTGCTGAAACCTTCCGTTACCTGGGCTGGAGAGAGCGGAAGCGGCCCCGGGGCAGGCTGGGAGATGTAGTTCCTGACTCTCCCTGGAGCGGAAGTGACGTCAGCGAGGGAGCCGGAGTCGGGCTGCGAAGGAGCGTTGGGCGCTGCGGCTCTGCCTGGCTCGCGCGGGGCCGTTGGAGCCTCTCCCGGGCCGGAGAAGGGTTGGTGCCGTTGGAGCTCTGGGCATGCGCAGATCGCGGCGGGAGAGCTCTTCATTATCCCTGGGGTCCCTGCGTGGGGCGGGGGGGAAATGTCAGTGCAGCCCGGACATGGCCGGGGGGGGGGGGGGCAGGTGACCCCCGAGGAGCGGGGAGAGAAAGGGGGGGGGCTGAGATCCCCACGGATTTACCGCTGCCCCCTCCCGTGGGGACCCCCCTCCTCCCCCGTCCTGCCCCCTTTCTCCCTAGAGAGCCACGAGCAGCGCCCAGGGTGACCCCCCCTCCCCCAACCCCTGAGAAGTTCCCTGTCCCCCCCCCCCGATTGTGCCCCATTTTCTCTCCCCTTCGCCAGTGGCCAGTTCAGGTCTCAGGTTTGGGGGGTTTCCCCCATTTCCACCTGCAGGGATTTGTCCTTGTGCGGGTGGGAAATGGTTCCCCCCAGTGATTCCTGAGCTGGGCAGAGGGTGAATGGGCAGAGGCTGGGGGGGCCTGAGACAGGGACACCTCTGGGCTGGGCTGGGGGGGCCACTCTCTGCTGGCAACGGGGCCTGGGAAGGGCCAGGAAGGGGAGGGAGGAGCAAGTGTCCCCCATGGAGACGGCCCAGCCCCAGGTTTCCCCTCCCAGCTCCTTCCCCTCCCCCACTCTGCCCAACCCAGCAGCCCCCCCCACCTGCTAGTCACATTCCCAGACCCCACTGCCAGCCCCTCCCCACTGCTGGTGACTTTCTCACTCCAGCCCCCTCCTTTCCCCTGTGCAAAGACATCACCCAGGGCTCCCTGCCGGCCATGTGAGTGTGAGGCAAGAAGATTCCCTCCCATTCTGTTGTTGATTCAATATCCTGGTATAATCCCCTCCAGTTTCCCATCTTTTCTCTTCAACTGTTAAATGGTGACACAAAATCTCCCAGATATTGGTGCTTTTCTCTTATATTGGCAAATATTTAGTTTGTGCCCCATTTTCTCCTCAGTTCTGAAATACTGATATCTAATGCTCAAAAATCTTCCCGCTTTTCTCCCCAGGTGTGTGACTGAGATCAGGGCTCCTATTGTACTGCCAGGCGCTGCAGAGACCCCAATTGAGATCTGGGCCCTGTTCTGCCAGGCACTGAAGAGACCCCAGGTGAGATCAGACCCCACTGTTGTGCCAGGTAAAACAGACCTGGACCGAGATCACGGCCCCCCTTGTTGCAGGCAGCGAACAACTGCGACCCAAAGCGCTGCCTCCATTGTGCTGGGCACTTCAGAGACCTCGACTGAGATCTGTGTCCCCGTTGGGTCTGGCACTGCACTGACCCCGACCCAGATCACACCCCACCACTGTACTGGGCACTGCACAGACCCTGACAGAGATCCTGCCCCCACAGTTTGCCAGATTCTGCAGGGGACCTAAACAAAATCCGGGATCCTGTAATGCCGGGAGTTGCAGAGCCCCCGACTGAGATCAGGCTTCCTGTTGTGCAGGGCTCTGCACAGACCACTGACCAAGATCAGGGTCCCCATTGTGACAGGTGCTGAAAAGGGTATCTCTACCCTGCTGTTAAAAACCCCCAGCTGGCCCATGCCAGGTGACTCAGGCTCACGGGGCTCAGGTGAAGGGGCTGTTTAATTGCAGTGTAGATGTCTGGGCTCGGGCTGGAGCCAGGCTGTAGGACCCTGCGAAGTGGGAGGGTGCCAGACCTTGGGCTGCAGCCCCAGCTGGACCATAGACACCACAATTAAACAGCCCCACAGCTGATCCGTGTGAGCCCAAGTCAGCGGGCACGGGCCAGCTGCCGGTGTCTGACTGCAGTGTAGACATGCCCACAGGGACAGAGAGTCCTTGCCACAAAAAGCTCAAAGGCTAAATAGGCCAATGGTGGGAGGTGACTCTCCATTTTACAGATGGGGAAACTGAAGCTCAGAGAGCTGAAGTAATTTGCTCAAGTTTTCATGGAGAATTTGGGGCAAAACTGGGAACTGAACCCAGATTGTTTGAATTCTTGCCTCTCCCCTTAACCCCAAGCCCAGCGTGTGTGTGTTCAGCGTTGTTTTGGTCTGTGTTTGCCGTGCATTGGCTTCCAAGGGAGGCTGTGGAATTTCCTTCATTGGAGGTTTTTAAGGCCAGGTTAGAGATACACCAGTCTGGGAATGTCTAGGGATACTTGGTGTTAGTAAAACTTGAGTTTTGCTTAGCTATTTCTTAACCAATCATTTTACTGAAATTTAACTATCCAATCCTAACATATTGTAACATGGTTATTTAACCAATTATATTCCACCACCTTCATTCGTTTACACCCAACAAAATTAATTATAACAGCAGACAGAAACAATCACAGAACCAGACAGAGACCATGCAAATAAACATACAGAACAATACAGAAGTGAGGATTTCACCACTACATTTATACAGACATAAGGGTTTTCCAGCTGTGTCTATTGATAAGTGAGTTCTTGCCAGACAGGACGCTATCAAACCAGGTTTCCTTTTACATCTTCTAGGCTCTTCTCTTTCTCTGGAGGTGACAGGAATATCAGGGCAGGATTGTATTCCTAACAGCCCAATAGCACCTTATTTCAATGTGACTAGTTTGGAATGTGAGGATGTGACCAGACACTTCCCAGCGTATGGCTGCCTAACTACATCTTGGCTGAAGGCCTTAGCCTGTCGCAGTAAGAGAAGGCCATTCCACAGACAGTGATCTTTGATTCCTTCTTTTATACCTCTGTAACTAGCGAAGTGATAAGAATACACCTACATTCTTACAGTCCAGGCCTTTGCAGACAGGCCTGAATAGCTCTAGCCTAACACTCCACCCCCCCCCCCTTTTTTTTTCTTTTTCTTTTTCTTTTGAGATTCTCCTGCCCAGGTACCCCTGGAAAAGCACAGGACAGATGGCGACACGTTTCCTGGTCGGGCCAGGCATCAAGGTGGAAGGTGTCGATATTCCATTTGTCCCACTGCCCCTTGTGTAGTACCGTGCCCTGCACCTTCTCTCGTACGGACAGACCACACCTAGTCCAATTAGTGTCCCAGACTTCCCATTATATTGGGCCCGGGTTGTCTTGCACACTGTGGGGTGGGAAGGGCTTACTACATTACTTATAGGTTATCTGCATATGCAGCGTGACACAAGTACTGTTAACAATATAGAATGCACAGCAACACCGAGTCCTGACCACTGCAATATGGTCCCACGTCCGAGCCACGACCGAAACACTGCCTCTCCTCCTTCGACAGGGTCAAGATCTTAATGTGTCCCGTTGCTGGCAGCTGCAGCAAGCTGCCCCTGCAGGTTTTACGTGCTTTTGTCCATATTATAAGTCCATTGAATGTCCACAGAGAAATGGGTTATTGTCCAAGCCAACGTAACCACTTGGTATGGAATCAGGTGGTATGCCCTGGATCAATTATTCACAGCAATAAGATTTACAGATTCATTTGTGCACCAAAGTCCAGATAGCAGCATATAGATGTGTGTAGTTTGGTTGGGGCTGGTGTAATTGTGCCCCCAGAAATATGTACATTTCCAGCAAAACCCCTCCTACACAGTACACCCAATTGTCCACCCCTTGCCATTGGCCATGGATACTGCTCCTGCATAGTCATAGGAGAGGGGCACAGCCAAACATTTCCTTTGATGTGCACCATTTTTCACACCCCTCCATTGATTCCCAGTGAGCTCCTCCCCTTCTCATTATTCCCATAGGGCTTGTAGGGCCCACCTTAGTTGCCGTTCTATTTCCAGGCACCATAGTAGCCATTACCCAGGTGCTGGCCTCCCAGTTGAGCATTTTGCATTCCCATACACATCTCCCCCTCCCCCCAGGTCAGCCTTTTGAAGCCATCCCCCACCCACCTCATGCTAGCAACAAGACCAACACCACAGACAAACACCACAAAACATAGATCCATTGTATTCTGGGTTATTCTTCTGCTGGCGCCAGCATGGTTGTAGAGTGTCTGAAAAACAAAAAAAACGATTTCCACCTCCCTGGTGGGGACAGATTATTTCTTAATAATACCAATTCCTTTTACAAATTTCTTTGCTAATTGCAGGAAAAACAGAAGAATTACCTTCAGGCTGTCCTTGTTTTGTTCTATAGTCAGGCTAGTGAATTACCCCACTCACTGATCATTTACGAAATTTATGAGGTGGCGTGCCTTAGTTTCCCACAGCTTCAGATTTCTGCTCTGTGTACACACACACACACACACTCTCTCTCTCTCTCTCTCTCTCTCTCTCTCAGGGTTAACCAGTCCCCCTTATTTTCTCTTTTCTGGAGGGCCTTAATCTGAGTCTTCTAGTAGCTTGTTTGCTGACCAGATGCATTCATTATTCTCAGGTTTTTTGTGCTGCAAATGGCAGTTTCCTCCTTCCCCCATCAGCTGGGTATTGCATTCACACAGAGGGTATGGCTACACTTGCAAATTTGCAGCGCTGCAGCAGGGTGTGAAAAAACACCCTCTGCAGCGCTGCAAATTGCGGCGCTACAAAGCGCCAGTGTAGTCAAAGCCCCAGCGCTGGGAGCGCGGCTCCCAGCGCTGTCCGTTATTCCCCACAGGGAGCTGGAGTACGGACAGCGCTGGGAGAGCTCTCTCCCAGCGCTGGGGCTTTGACTACACTTAGCGCTTCAAAGCGCTGCCGCGGCAGCGCTTTGAAGCGCTAATGTAGCCATAGCCAGAGTCTTTCTTGGCTTGCCTCTGGATTCAAAGCTATCAGCAGCTCAGAGACTGTTTCAAAAGGGACACATTTCACTTCCACCTGGGTTCTTATTACTCTTCACTTTCATCTTCTGCTCCAAAACACTGCTCAAAAGATCTGAAAAAGAAGCACAATCTACTATGGCTCCTTTTGGAGCCCTAACAGGATTTTAATTAAGTACCATGTTTTGTTTGCATTTCTTTTACCCCTTTTCCAATATACATGGCATACCCCACCCCTTGCTAGTCACATTCCCAGACCCCACTGCCAGCCCCTCCCCACTGATAGTGACTTTCTCACTCCAGCCCCACTCCTTTCCCCTGTGAAAAGACATCACCCAGGGCTCCCTGCCGGCCATGTGAGTGTGAGGCAAGAAGAATCCCTCCCATTCTGTTGTTGATTCAATATCCCTGTATAATCCCCTCCAATTTCCCATCTTTTCTCTTCAACTGTTAAATGGTGACACAAAATCTCCCAGATGTTGGTGCTTCTCTCTTATATTGGCAAATATTTAGTTTGTGCCCCATTTTCTCCTCAGTTTTGAAATACTGAGATCTAATGCTCAAAAATCTTCCCCCTTTTCTCTCCAGGTGTGTGACTGAGATCAGGGCTCTTATCGTACTGAGCGTGTCCCTGTTCTGCCAGCTGCTGCAGAGACCCCAGGTGAGATCTGGGCCCTGATTCCTTCTTTTATACCTCTATAACTAGCTAAGTGATGAGAATACACCTACATTCTTAAAGTATAGGCCTTTGCAGACAGGCCTGAATAGCTCTATCCTAACACTTGGTTCTGCCTCAGCACAAGGGGCTGGAGTAGACGCCCTCTCAAGATCCCTTCCAGGCCTACATTGAAATAATTCTCTTTTGTGCTGTGTCCTGTTCTACGCTGAGCTGTTTTGCATGGTGCCATTTGGAACTGTGATTGCCCCATGTTGTGTTGCATAGTTTTATGGTGCATTGTTTTGCCTCAGCTTGTTTGGTGTCTGTGTTGTGTTGATTTGAGTTGACCTATTTTGCATCGTGTACTTTTGTCCTAAGGTGTGTTAGTTTGCATTGTGTTGCTTTCTTCTCCTTAGTATTGTGTCATTTTATGCTGTGCAATGTAGGTTTTTTTTTATTGTTGTTGTTTTTTGAATGGCCTGACATCATGTTGTCGTGCGGTTTTTCTCTGTATGTTGTTTTATATGTATATATTGCATCGTATCCTAGACATGTAGGGCTAGATAGGACCTCAAGATGTCATCAAGTCCAGCTCTCTCTGCCGAGGCAGGACCAAGTATATGTAGATTGTCTCTGACAGAGCTTTGTCCTACTTGTTCTTAAAAACTTCCTGGGACAGAGACTCCCCAGCCCCCCTTGTAAGACTATTCCCGAGCTGACCTGCCTTAGCTCTGGGGACACACACACAGACTGTAGTGGTGAGCAGCTCTGGAGAGAGAGGAGACCCCAGTGAGTGGCAGCTGGGGAAAGAGACTAAAGTTGGGAGGAGAAACATTGACGTGGCCAAGGTCACCCAGGCTGTCTGTGACCGAGCTCGAAATAGATCCCAGTTCTAGTGCCTCCGTACTGCTGTTTTGGGCACTGAAGGTCTCTGCCACCCTGGTGTTTTAGGCACTGGTGCAAACCCTTCGTACAAACAGAATTTACACTAGTCCACTCTGGCACTGGTGCACCATGTCCCTGTTTGAAGGCTTGCAGGAGATGGGGGATGGGGGGCAGTGACCTCCCTGAGTCCTGGGGCTGGCTGAACAGTGCAGCTGGTAAGAGAGGGGCAGCAGTGAGTGCTGGAGGTATGAGCCAGGAGCACAGCCCCACAGGGCTGGACACTGACTTCTCCTGACCCAGGGGACACCCCCCAGCTGTGTGCAGGGACTGCCGCTGAGCTGCCCTGCCAAGACAGCCTGTTCATCCATGGACAAACCACCTCTTCCTGCAGCCTAATACAGTGGGGTCTGGGGACCTTTCCAAGCTGCGGGTGACGGGGCTCTGGCATTACCGGGGTCTGTTCCTGGCTCTGTCCCTGACCTGCTTGGTGACCTGGGGGAAGT
Source organism: Mauremys mutica (assembly GCF_020497125.1). Taxonomy (NCBI): domain Eukaryota; kingdom Metazoa; phylum Chordata; order Testudines; family Geoemydidae; genus Mauremys; species Mauremys mutica. The sequence continues at coordinate 145,841 of NW_025423270.1, read as the reverse complement.
CACAGCCCCTCTCTGTTTTCCTCCTCCCCATTGTCTGCTTGGATTGTGATCTCTTTGGGGCAAGGACTGTCCCTCTCTGTCTGTGCAGTGCCCAGCACAATGGGGCTGCTGATCTCAGTCAGGTTCTCTGCCATGTGCTGCACGATGGGGCCCTGATCTCCATCAGTGTCTGTGCAACACAAAGCACAGCTTATAGACTCACAGACTTTAAGGCCAGAAGGTAGAGGTGTATTTCAGATGAGGTCTCATCGGTGCCTTGTATAACAGTACTAACCCTTTCATGTGTCTGCTGGAAATACCTCACCTGATGTATCCTAGGACTGCATTAACCTATTTCACGGCTGCATCACATTGGCAGCTCATAATTATCCTGTGATCAACCAATACACCCAGGTCTTTCTCCTCCTCTGTCACTTCCAATTGACAAATCCCCAGCTTATTGCGAAATTATGCATTTGGGGACTAACTAGAATTTGTGCACTATTAATTTAAATCCCATTTCTATTACTCGAGCTTTCAAGGACATGCAGATTTTCTTGTATGATTTTCCTGTCCTCCTCCATATTGGCAATCCCTCCCGGCTCTGTGTCCCACTCCCACTTCTTGTGCCAAGATCACTAATAAAAGTGTTGAGTAAGATTGGTCCCAAGACTGCTCTGAGGAACTCCACTAATAACTCCCTCCAGCCTGACAACTCACCCTTCAATATGACCCCCTTGTAAACTCCCCTTTAACCAATTCTTTCGTGACCTTTTGGTTCTCATATTAATCCCCATCATCTCCAATTTAACGAATAGTTTCCCATGTGGAACTGTATCAAAAGCCTTACTGACATCCAGATCAGGTTTCTGTGGCACAATCTACCTTTTGTAACACCATGTTTTATTTATTTATAGTGCTGAAGGCTGGGAGGAACTGTTAGCAGTAGGCTGAGAATGGCCATGTGGAGGTGGGGGAGGGGATGGCAGACAGTGGGGAGGCAGGAGGATGCGGCATTGGAGGTGTATCTGGGATTGTGTTTTGTAGGAGTCCATGTCTCTGCTCCCTGTGGCCGTGGCACGTTCCGTACCAAAGCAGCACGTCAGCAGAGCAGACGCACACACCGTAGCTCTGCCTGGAACACGCAGCGTTCACTGCCAGACGGGCTGGGCGATTTTTCAGGGACCCAGCTTGATATGCCTGGCTGGGGTGGGTTCAGCTGGACGGGGGTCTGGGGCTCTGATAGTTTGCGATGTTCCTTTTTGCATAGTCAGTTCTTTCCAGTTATTGTTTTACCCCCGCCTATGCCCAGTATCCCTCTTGTCTTAACTTGCTTCGGTTATTTCAGTTCCAGTTTTTAAATGGGATCTAAGAATTGCAAAGCTGAATGAAAGATGAACAAACAGAACCATTTGACTGTTGGCCCAGAGCTGGTAGAACGGTACCTAGTGACGGTCGGCTGTAATGACCGGGTTCCCTACAGCGTTTTCTGGTGGGGCGGATAAAGCAACGTCAAAGAGCCAAATGTGCGTTTTAGGGCGAAAGGGCTAAATGCCTGGGAAATGAACTGACACCTACTTACCATTTCTTAATGCCTAAAATGTTGACACTCCCTCACAGCATCTTTTTTTTCAAAGCGATGCACAGCACACAGTCAAGTTAATGAATGAAAGCACACCCATTATTGACTGCTTTGTGCTGCGTGAGCATCTGATTAAGCACCTAATTACAACTGTACCGCTGTAAGTGGAAATGCATCAACCCAGCTTAGCTCCAAGGTGTTTAGATGGGAATGAAAAGTTTCTAAATTAAATACATGGCAGAATGGTTAATGGGGAAAATACACTGAAATGCCTCTACCCAGTCCTGTTGACTTCTTCTCCTAAACCTCCCATGAGTTCTGGCCTCTTGGTCAACTTGGCTCCCAGTCCCCCATCAGCTGTGCCCTCTCCCAGCCTAACCCATTTCTACTGCAATTCTTCACCTTCCTCATCCAGGCAGGGGGCTGGCGCTGCAGCCCCTAAGTTACCTGCGTTAATCACTGTCTCTCATACTGGGGCTATTTAGATTTCAGGGAACGATTTCTCAGAATTACTGACTCTGGGAGGTGGGAGAGAGGAGAGGCTGAGAGGGTGTTTGCTCTTAGGGCCATGTTCAACTCTGGTAGGCTCCATGTTACCTCGTCCTCCACCCTCCCCCATGTGTGTCTGCTCATGTGTCAGTGTGTCACCTGATCATAATGCCACTGGCCTCAGCAGAGCTCCCAGACAGGAGCTATTTCACAAGAGGGTTACGGTACTGAGAGTGAAATGCATCACAGGGAGGGAGTAATTATCCTGAAATGAAACATTACAGTCTAGGAAGTGAAAGACTTCAAGTACTTCATTACTTAAAATTATGCTTGAAAGGATTGGATTTTTATGAATAAATTGCAGTAAATGTTGATTTTACTGTACACACACACAGATGAAAAAGTATTTATATAGGTAATATACAGAAATGCTTCTGGAGAAAGTGGAGTTTGATTTAAGGATATTTACACTGTATATTTTGGGTGTGACATTGACAATTTCTCTTTGAACAGTTATATGATTTGGCTTTTGGAATTTCAACAGTTACTGTTATTAAATAATTGTTGTCTGACGACCCCCATAACTTCCCACAGCTCTGAACATTGAAATTGTAAACATTGAAAAAAGGGCTTAAAAATAAATATCGCTATCTATTGAAATTAAAAGAAAGAAATAGACACAATGAATTTTGTCAAACCCACTTAACAGCAATTGCAATATGCTAGGGGATGGAAATTCACAACTAAGGCACCAACCTTAATTCTGCCCTGTAGTGACACCAGGCAATTGCCGTAGGGCTACTAATTAGGCATTTTAGTGTATATCGTTCAGCTTACAAATCGGTATGATCTAAAGATACATGAGATCTTTTCCTCAGGATATCACCGTCACTGGGTTGTTTTCTTAGTGGTAATTCCCAGAAGTGAACAGATTAATAACATTTTATCAGTTATGAAGTGGCCATTTCAGATTCCTGGGGAGTGTCTGTTATTTTGCACTAGAGGCCAGGTCCTTGGAGAGACGGAACCTTGGTTTTATTTTAACTTCTCCATGCTCAGCAGCTTCTGGAATTTGGTTCAAAGTATTTACATGTTTCCCTGCCCTGTTCTTAAAAGTGCTGCTTTAGAAAGTGGGGAAGGGCAGGAACTGACTGCAGGATCAGTAGCTGAGTCCCTTAGATATTTATAGCTCATCAGAAGGAGGACGGGGATTGGTGGGTGTCTGGGGATTTAATAATAATAAACACAAATATCATTGTTCTTAGTGAATTTTCATCTTCTAATTCCCATAACCCACTAATTATCCCTGGCTGCCCCCGGCAGTCTGGGGAGGGAGAACTAGTCAACTCCTGGGGCCAGTGTGGAACCGAAGGCACAAGGATCTTTCCGTGGCTGACTCAAAGTCACCCAGAGTGAATTTCACTTCACTGGATAAAGCCCTAGTTGCTGAGCTCTGCAGAGGGGTGGGGAGGTGAATTCCATCCCCCATTCTTGGGCATAGACCCCCCTCCAATTCTCACCCTGATCTCAGACACTACCCCACCTTCCCCTGCAGTGATGGACCCACTTGATGCTGCCAGAGCCATCTGCCATGGGAGCTAGAGAGGACAGAGGCCCAGCTCCAGAACTGCTCCCTCTGCCCACAGCCCCCAAGCTGTGCTAGAGTTGCCCTGACTTTCCAATCTGCAGATCAGTCCAGCTGTACCCAGCCCGTGCACCCACCACACACAATCTTTGTCACAACAAACATCCCAGGATTGGGAAAGACCATCTGGGGCTGGCTGCAGTCTCCCATTGCTGCTGTGAGGGGAATGGGGTGGTCCCTCCTGTAGGATACAAACATACGCCGGGGCAGAAGGGAAATGTAGTTTCTTCCAGGGGTTTGAAATGTTTGGTTTAGAGTCCTGAGCTCTGTCTTCCTGTTTGTCTCCTCCTGCCACTTTCAGATCTCTTGGAGAGACAAGGTGGGGGAGGTAATTTTTTTAGAACCAATTAAAAATACCTCTTTGCTATCCTGGGACCAACATGGGTACAACAACTTTCCCCTTTGTACCCCCTCCCCATCTCACCTCCCCCTCAGTTGAGACTGTCCCATGTGGTAGGAAAATAAGGGTTCAGTCCTGTCGCTGGATTGGGTCTTGCCAGCACTAATGGGAGTGAAAGCCTGTGTGCATTAATGACAGCAGCAGCTCTGGGACTCGACACATAGGGAGCAGAGATGGGAGGGAGCAGGTTGTGTTTGTGCCAGGTGTGAGTTACTCAGGTGGGAATTCTGCACCGCTGCGTACGCACAGAATTCACGTCCAGCGCAGAATTTCTTTTTTTGGCTTGAAGAAGATACGTTCTGCCTGAGAAGTGCTACAGTTCTGCCTTTCACCCACCAGAGGCCCCTGTGGCACCAGAACAGGCAGCAGCCAGCTGGGTTCATCGTGGTGGTAATTTGTTGCCCCGAGCTATACCCCAAATGGGAGGAGAGTTAGTGGGTGCAACTGGGGAGAGTCCTGAGACACGGCTGCCGCTGGGGGTGTGGACAGGGGGGTCATTCTCGACTCGCAAGAGGGTGTGGAAAGGGCACAGGAGGAGCAAGTGTCCCCTATGGAGACTGCCCAGCCCCAGGTTATCCAGTCCCAGACACTTCTTCCGCCGCCGTACCCCAAACCTCTTCACCCCTCCAGCCATCAGTTGCCAGGCTTCCCTCGCTGCGAGCCCTTCCTGCCTGCAGAGACCCTCTGAGCCAGTCGTGTGTCAGGGCTCAGCCCTCTGGCTGCGTCCTCAGGGCACTTTCTTCCTCTCTCGGGGCACCATGCCACAGGGGCCCCACAAATCTACATTGCTCAGGCTTTGGCTTCAGCCCCGGGTGGTGGGGCTCAGGGCCCTGGACTTCAGCCTCATGCGCTGGGACTGGAGCTTTCTGCCCTGGGCCTCAGTGAGTCTAATGCTGCCCTTGCTTGGCCCCTGCCCTGAAACCTGCTAGAGGCCCCCAGGGGGCCCAGGACCCCTAGTTGAGAACCACTGCCTTACCCCACGAATCACAGCAATGTTCAGGTTACTGCCAGTCATAGAATATCAGGGCTGGAAGGAACCTCAGGAGGTGTCTAGTCCAACCCCCTGCTCAAAGCAGGACCAACCCTCAACTAAATCATCCCAGCCAGGGCTTTGTCAAGCCTGACCTCATGCCAAAGGACCAGTCACTTACTGAGGTCAATTGAATCTTAGATCTCACAACAAAGACAATACTTGTAGCCAGTCCTGTCATAACCTGTATTAAGATTTATTTAAAAGGAAAGGAGAGTTGTTTACAAAGTTAAAACAGGTAATCCGATAGATGCAGACGAGTTACAGTGTTAAATTTCAAAAGGTAATAGAAGCTTCTATAACAAGCAAGCTCTGCATATTCTTTAGGACTAACCCAGGCTAATCAGCTGGGGATCTCGTGCTTATGCCTAGAACCCCCCCCCCCCGAGTCCAAGCAGCATACAGATAATCAGTTCCTTCTGTATGGGGTTTTTTATCCCCTTCCTGCCATGTGCTCTGAGCTGCAAACTCAGCTAATGGGAAGTCAAGAGCACAACAACAGTCTTGTCGTTTTTAACATCCCATAATAGTCTATCTGGTGTTGATGAACCTTTCCTGCCAGGCAGGGTGTAATGCATTCGGTTGCCAGTCAGCACTTCACCTAGGTAAAGTCTCTCTCCTGTCTGGTGATTTACAGAGCCACAGAGGCTCACAATGCAACTAGTCAGATGTTAACCCAGGCAGCAACTCACAAGCATTCAATAAAGTGTAAGCGCATTCTTATAATCCTAATACCTAATACTAACACAGGTGAGTCAGACTGATTCCAGCGATGCGTTTGTCCCTGTTCAGTGAAGACATGGGGGCTTTTGCAAGAGCTAACACCTCATCTGCCAGTGTCACAGGCAGGCTGGGCAGGGATGGTGTCTCTAGCCTCTGTTTGCCAGAAGCTGGGAATGGGCGACAGGGGATGGATCACTTGATGATTCCCTGTTCTGTTCATTCCCTCTGAAGCACCTGGCATTGGCCACTGAGCTACATAGACCATTGGTCTGATGCAGTGGGTAGCTCTTATGTTCACAGTCTGTATGAGGATAATCTACTCATTTGGACTCACTGGGGAGCCACAGAAAGGAACAAGATGTGCTGAGGCAAGAAGGCCCAGTCTCAGAGCCCCCGGGGTCACGCTTCCCAAAGGCTAAAACTAGGCCCAGCCCATGAAGGGGGCACTGCCAGGTGTAGCCTGATTTGGGGAGGGTTAGTAGGGACAGTGGAATTTATCCACTTAATTTAGTTTTATTTAATAATTAATTTTCTAATTAATTAGTAATATTAATAATAAATAGATATTAATAATATGGGTATGGCTCACCAATATGTGTGATCAGAAGATAAAGTTCATCTTGAATCAGGCTTCACAGAATTTAATACAAGGAGATTGGGGTATATGACAGGAAATTACACTGAGACAGAAATAGTCAATAAAGACCTTTTATTTAAAATCAATGAAACAAGAAGTAAATGTAAAATGTTAAAAGCAGTTTGAGATTACAAAGTTACAAATATCACAGTTCTTTAAGAGATATGATATGATAATACACAGTTCTAAATGCACTCTGCAGCAATAGCACTAGAGTGAATTTCACACTTCTAATAGAGGAAGTTATAAAGAAACTGGTTATGAGTTAAACCCTTCTTAGCATAGATGCTTTAGCAGAAATAAGAATTTGTTCATACTTACAACTTTGAAAAGAATTAATACTACAACTTAGTATTGACAGCTTTCATAGGAGAGAGAGGCTTCGCTGTAGGTTGAGACGATAAGGAAACAGAGAGGTGTATCGCCTGCCTAATGGTGGATTGTCACCCTTTTTATAGGGAGAAATCCTTCCTCCTATGCCCAAATTTGTCTTTCCCCCATGGAAAGGTGAGGGTACCTGTTTTCATAGGCTGACCTTTTATTTGCGTATGGATGACAAATATATACGCATCTGCGGGTGTACGTGTTAAATTTGTGGGCAGAAAAACCCCACTTTTCACCCTATATAGGTGAAAGGTTAGCAGACATTCAAAAGGTCCCTAGACATTTTGCGTAGGTTTGTATCCTATTATTACTTTTCTGAGTAAGGGTCTTAAAGGTTGCTGTCAGCGTCACAGAGGAAATAGGCCAGGATGTCTGGCCTAGAAGTTTCTAGGTATCTTGCATTACAGCTTATTGTAAATAATTCTATTAATCTATGCAGCCTACACACTTTTATCAAAAAGACATTTTATACAGACCAACAGATTAATCCTCAGGGCTACACAGGAGAGACTGGATAAAGGCTGGAGCATCCAACAACTTTGTAAACCTGAGAGAGCTGCCTTGGGGACAGTGACAGGGAGAATCCCCAGAGTGACTCCTTTGATTCTGCTCGTCTCTGGCCTTTGGTTCTTAGAATTATAGAACCGGAAGGGGCCTCGAGAGGTCATCTAGGCCAGTCCCCTGCCCTCAAGGCAGGACTCAGTATTCTCTAGACCATCCCTGAGAGGTGTTTGTCCAGCCTGCTCTTAAAAATCCCCAGTGATGGAGATTCCACAACCTCCCTAGACTATTTATTCCAGTGCTTAACCACTCTGACAGTTAGGAAGTTTTTTTCCTAATCTCCATCCTAAACCGCCCTTGCTGTAATTTAAGTCCGTTGCTTCTTGTCCTAGCCTCAGAGGTTAAGAAGAACAATTTTTCTCCGGCATGTTTGTAACAACTGTGGCAGAGCTCTGACCCTGCTCCGGTGGGTCCTGTGCTTCTAGGCGGTTTATGCTGCCTCAGTGGCTCACTGTGACCCTCCACGTAGCCCTTCTCTCTCTAGGGCCAGGGTCACAGTCTACTGAGCCCTTTTCATCATAGGCTGCAAGGAGGTTGGTGAGAGAACTCCCAGTCTCTGTTCAGCCTCCTGTCCTGACAGGGACCTGACTTCCCCTTCCAGGAGATGTTCCTGTAGTGGTGGGTTGGGGGGAACCCGGGCCCACCCTCTACTCCGGGTTCCAGCCCAGGGACCCTAATGGTAGCAGTTGTTGGCAGCCAACCTTTCACTGCCAGAGTTGCTACATTTCCGTGGGCCACTTCCCCACAGCTCTCCTGCTTCTCCCTTCTTAACCCTGACCTTAGGGCTCCCTTAACGATGGTTTGAGGGTGTCTTCAGTAACCAGCCCTTCAGCCGCACTTCCTCTCCTCTAGCTCCCCGGCTCTCCTCTGCCTGACTGGAGTGAGCCCTTTTTATAGTATCAGCAGGGCCTTAATTAGAGTCAGGTGGTCACATTAACTGAATGGCCTCACCTGACTCTTTACAGGTTAATTAGAGTCAGGTGTTCTCATTAGTCTGGAGCAGCCTCTGCTCTGGTCAGTCAGGGAACAGAAAATTGTTAATCCAGTGGCCAGTATATCTGCCTTCTGCTATTCTGCTGTACCCAACTGGCCTGGGTCTAACACACAACCTTTTATGTACTTGAAAACTGTGATCATGTCCCCTCTGAGTCTTCCCCAGTTTTTTTCAATCTTCCCTCATAGGTGATGTTTTCTAGATCTTTAATCATTTTTGTTGCTCTTCTATGGACTGTCTTTAATTTGTCCTCATTTTTCTTGAAATGTGGCCCCCAGAACTGGACACACTACTCCAGTTGAGACCTAATCAGTGCGGAGTAGAGCGGAAGAATTTTTTCTCGTGTCTTGCTTACAATACTCCTGCTAATACTTCCCAAAATGATACTTGTTTTTTTGCAACACTGTTGACTCCTATTTAGCTTGTGATCCACTAGGACCCCCAGATCCCTTTCCACAGTGCTCCTTCCTAGGCAGTCATTTCCCATTTTGTATGTGTGCAACTGATTGATCCTTCCTAAGTGGTGTACTATGCATTTGTCCTTATTGAATTTCATCCTATTTACTTCAGACCATTTCTCCAGTTTGTCCAGATGATTTTGAATTTCAGTTCTATCCTCCAAAGTCCTTGCAACCCCTCCCAGCTTGGTATCGCCCGCAAACTTGATAAGTGTAAGAGAAAGACACTGCTCCTGGCAGGGTTTCACCATGTATCAGAGGGCTACACCCTGGTGGGAGGGGGCTAGGCCTGTACTGGGATAAGGTCACTCTGCTTCACAGTGTGGCAGAACCTAGAATGTCCATTAGCAGGGGAAAACCTGGGGGGAATCAACATGTGGAAAGGACAGAAACCCTGTCTGAATTCTCTCACATTGCCCTTCTCGCCCTGGCAGGCTACAGAATAACAACATCCACGTTTCGCCCCAAATCATCCCGTCCTCCCACGGGGAAGGAAATGGCTTCAATGGAGCTGGCTCAGGTAAGGGATTCTCAGGGAGCTGGTGGTGGGTTCTGCTTGGAGGGAGAGGAGCAGTAAATGTATAGGAGGGTGGGAGTCAGTGATGAGCTGCCAAAATATTAACAACAGGTTCCCTCCTCCTCACCTCACGAGGGGGTCATGCCACATCCAACCCCCCATGCTCCTTGACACCCCCCCCAGGGACCCCTGACCCATCCCCACCCCCATCCCCTGACTGCCCCCTGCCGCCCCATCAAACCCCTCCTCTCATTCTTGATGCCCCCCTGGAACCCCTGCCCCATCCAACCACCCCTTCTCTCTGTTCCTGACTGCCCCCCAGCACCTCATCCAACCCCTGCTCCTTCCTGACTGCCCCCCGGGACCCCCATTCAACCCCCTTGTTCCCTGCCCTCTGACCGCCCCGACCCCTATTCAGCCCCCCACAACCCACCTAACACCCCCTCCCTGTTCCCTACCCCCTTACCACACTGCCTGGGGCCAGGACCGCGACTGGTGCCACAGGACCTGACTCCCCGATCCGGGCTGGAGCCGCTTGGCCGAGACCGCAGCCAGCTCTGCCGGGACCGCGACTGGCGCCACAGGACCCGACTCCCCGATCTGGGCTGGAGCCGCTCAGCCGGGACCAGTGCTGCAGGGCCCGTGCTGGGCCGGATTGGAGCCGCTCGGCCGGGACCAGCCAGAGCCAGGGGTGCTTGGCCGGGACCAGGCTGGGGCGCTCGGCCGCGGCCAGGGGGAGCTGCTCAGGTGGAGCCGGACTGGGCCGTGCACGTGGTCCCCCCCCCCGGCCCGGCTTACCTGCCTGCTGCTTGTTTCAGGCTTCCCGCAAACATTTGATTTGTGGGAAGCAGGGGAGGGGGAGGAGAAGGAGGGCGGAGCGTTCACAGGAGAGGGGGAGGTGAGCTGGGGCCGGGGGCCAGGTGGACAGCTGCCCGAGCCTTTGTTAAATTTAAAAGCTTTTTTAGAACCGGTTGTCCTGGAACAACCGGTTCTAAAAAGGCTTCTAAATTTAACAACCGGTTCATGCGAACCGGCTGGAGCTCACCACTGGTGGGAGCTGCTAGAGGTGGTAGGAGGCAGGAAATATCCTGGGTGGAGAAAGGGAGGGGACAGGATGGACAAACCTGCTGAGACTTGTGTAATGTAGGGTGTGATGGGTTGTCACCCCAGGGTGCAGTCTGGGGGGCTTCTGGGAACCGCTGTGCCCTCTAACCCTCAAGCTGGGCTGGCCCTTCTCACACGGCTTTGCTGGAGATTCAGCCAGCCTCTCCAGGCCCTGTTATCACCCAACACGACAGCAGGTGGCGCCAGGCAGCCAGCTAAGCTACTTGAGTGCTTTACCTGAGCCACTCAAGGACAGATAGATGAAAACAGCCAATTTCCCAGCGATAAGTGATAGCAAACAGATCAAAGCAGATTACTTAGCAAATAACCAAAAACTCAAACCAAGGCTAACATACTAGATGGATAGAATTTGAATTAGCAATTTCTCACCCTGACTGATGCTACAAGCAGTCCCCCAAGTTTCCATACACAAGGTAGAAATCCCTTTACCCTAGGAGCAGCACTTCCCCCACTTCAGTCTTTGTTCCTCAGGTGCTTCCAGCAGTTCTCTTGTGCAGGGAATGAGGCCAAGAGATGATGTCACACCCCACCTTATCTAGCTTTTCCTTATGGCAGGAACCCTTTGTTCCAAACTCAGTTCCCAGTCCAGTTTGTGGAAAAATACAGGTACCAAAATGAAGTTCATTGTCATGTGGTCTGGTCACATATCTTTGTTGATGAGCCATCAGCACTGTCTGGCTTCTTCATTGTTGTACCTGAAAGGCTCGTTGTGGCTGTTACCCAGAGTAAGCACATTTGAAAGACAAATACAGAGTCAATATCCATAACTTCAGATACAAACATGATCCATGCACACAGGTAGGATAATCATATTCAGCAAATCATAACTTTTCCGATGACACCGCACATGACTCATCTTGTACAAAATGCCTCATGTCCTAATCATATTATAATCCTGCCACCATGCTGAATATGGGCTGTAGTGTGAGATAGGTCCTAATGTCGAAGCACAAGTGTAGGGAATGGAACTTCCCCTCTTTGTGGAACAGGAAATAACCCTCTAGCCAGGGCTGGGAAAACTTCCCAGACTCCCAGTGCTGGAGCCTGAACCTACTGACACTTCATTAGTTACCCCCACCCCCAGTCTTTGTGGCAACTGCAAACGTTATCGGTGATGATTTTATTTTCTCTTCCAGGTCATTGATAAGAATGTTAATAGCACAGGGCCAAGATCCAATCCTTGTGGGAACCCCCTAGAAGGAAATCCACTCGATCATGGTTCCCTATTTACAATCCCAATTTTTAATCTATTTAATGTATGCCGTGTGTATTTTGTACCTTTCTAGTCAAAATATTGTTCTGAAGCAACTCATATGCCTACGTATATTACATCAGTACTATTAGCTGCAACCAAACTTTTGATCTCATCCAGTAAGGATATACAGTTAGTTTGATAGGATCTATTGTGTCTACATCTTTATAATAGATACTAATTATATTACCCTCCTTTCTTTATTAATGAAATCCAGTATCGGCTGCTCCATTCTCTTGACGCAGCTAATGACAAGTGTGTCAGTCTGAAATCGATACTGGGCATCTCTTTTATACTTTTTAAATATTGGCACAGCATTAGCTTTATTCCAGTCTTCTGGAATTTCCCAAGTGTTCCCAGTCCTAATTAAAGTCAACATTAACAGTCCACCACACTCCTCCAGCAGGTCTTTCAGAACTCTAGTTCTCTGGACCCACTGATTTAAACACATCTAACTTTAATAGCTGCTGTTTAACATCCTCATGAGTTACTTCTGGAATGGAAAGACTGTCAGCGTCAACATCTTATGATATGAGTTACATCATCTGTTTTTCTCCAAATCCAGGAGAGAAATATTTATTGAACACTTTTACCTCTTCTGCATGTTTGTTGATTATTCTGCCATTTCCATCTAGTAATGTACCACTACCATTGTTAGGATTAATTTTGTACTTTTAAAAACTTCCTTCTTATTTTCATTGGTTGATCATTGATTTCTGTTAGCTTCCCTTGCCAACTTTCTACAATTCTGAACTTTGAACTTAGATTCTTTACTATTGACTTCCCCTTTCTTCCATATATTTTATTTGGAGAGTGTTGGGATTCCTACCAGGGAGCCACCAGCAGGGTCTAGAGCAGGGGTCTCAAACATGCGGCCCGCGGAGCTCTTCCCTACGGCCCGCGGAGCTCCCCAGGGGAGCTCCGCAGGGGCCCCCAAGAGAAAAGCGGAGGCTCCCGCCTCCGCCCCTCTCCTGGAGCCTCGGCGCATAGAGCGCCGAGTCTCCGTCCGAGCGCCTGAGCCCCGCCCCGATCCGAGCCGCGTGGGGAGGGGGCGGGGCTGGGAGCTCTGGGCTGAGCGCTGCGCTCGGCGTGGAGCTCCCAGCCCCGCCCCCTCACCACGCGGCTCTGAGCGGGACGAAGCTCAGGCCTCGCCGGAGACTCGGCGCTCGGGTAAGGGGGGGGGGAAAGCGGGACCCGCCTTGGCCGGGGCCGGGGGAAGGGAAGCGGGACCCGCCGGGCCCGGGCCGGGGGGGGGTGGGGAAGGGAAGCGGGACCCGCCGGGGCCGGGCCGGGGGAAGGGAAGCGAGACCCGCCGGGGCCGGGCCGGGGGAAGGGAAGCGAGACCCGCCGGGCCGGGCCGGGGGAAGGGAAGCGGGACCCGCCCGGGCCGGGCCGGGCCGGGGGGTGGGGGAGGGAAGCGGGACCCGCCGGGGCCGGGCTGGGGGGGGGGGAAGGGAAGCGAGACCCGCCGGGGCTGGGCCGGGCCGGGGGAAGGGAAGCGAGACCCGCCGGGGCCGGGCCGGGCCGGGGGGCATGGGCGGCAGGTTATATACTTGTGTGGGGCCCGGGCCCCAGCAATATTCAGGGCTGGGCGCCCTGCTCCAGCAATAGTTGGAGCTGGGTCTCTTCCCGCCTCCCCGGTCCTGCCTGGATCGGCCCCGGCCACCGCAGGTCTCCCCCCGCCGCCGCGACCCTGCCTGGAGCAGGTCCCAGCCCCCGCCTGCCACCCCCCCTCCGCGTGTTCCCCCCCCCTCCGCCGCATTGTGTTGCGTCCCTGCCTGACAGAACGCAGCGCGCCTCTCCCCTGCCTGCTGCCCGGAGGGCTCCCAGCAGATTTGCTGTCTGCTGCCGCAGAGTCCTAGTGCCTGGCCCCCGCCAGTACTGGCAAGGCAGGCTGCCCTTACCCTGAGCCTCTCCAACCCCAAACCCTCAGCCCCAGCCAGAGCCCTCATTCCCCCCGCACCCTAATCCTCAGCCCCAGCCCTGAGCACCCCCACATCATGAACCCCTCAGCCCCCTGCACCCTAATCCTCAGCCCCAGCCAGAGCCCTCATCCCCCTGCACCCTAATCCTCTGCCCCAGCCCTGAGCGCCCCCACATCATGAACCCCTCATCCCCCCACACCCTAATCCTCAGCCCCAGCCCTGAGCCCCCCCACATCATGAACCCCTCATCCCCCCGCACCCCAACCCTCTTCCCTAGCCCTGAGCCCCCTCGCATCATGAACCCCTCATCCACAGCCCTCACCCCACAGCCCAACCCTCTTCCCTAGCCCTGAGCCCCCTCCTGCATCATGTACCCCTCACCCTCAGCCCCACAGCCCTCACCCCTGCACTCCCTCCTATCCCCAAACTCCATCCCAAAGCCTGCACCCCCACCCCCTGCCGCAGCCTGGAGCCTGCATCGAGCACAGAGCCTGCATCCAGACCCCCTCCCCCACCCAAACTCCCTCCCAGAGCCTTAGGCAGTAAATCTAAGTGCGTGTTTTGTCCTTTGAGTGAGGTGCATTACTGATTGTATATATTTATTAAAACTGCGCGCGCTTAGAGGAGGAGGTGGAGAAGAGACAGGGCAGGGGCGGGGCCTCATGGAAGGGGTGGATTGGGGGTGGGGCCAGGGGCAGCAAGGGGGCGTGTCAGTGATGCGGCCCTCGGGCCAATGCACTAGTCCTCATGCGGCCCTCGGGGTCATTTGAGTTTGAGACCCCTGGTTTAGATGCTAAAGGATTGTCTGGAAGGATGGAATTTTTGGTAATATCCAAACCTATACTGACCAGGTGATGTGGCTGACCCTTTGGGGTCAGAGGAACACTTTGTTTATGTGAGCAGAGTTTTTAAATAACCTCTCACTGTACTGGACCTCACTGCTGATTAGGAGCCAGAGAACTGGAATGCAATAAAGGGGGCCGTGTGATTTCTTTTTTCAGCTTCTCGATAACCCGTGTGGGGGATCAGAAGCACAGTTGGTGACTGGTCGGTGAGTTTAACTTCAGTGTTAACCAGCAGTTTTGGGAGCATCTACTCTCCCTTTTTCAGCCTGTCCTAACTTTGGCATTTTCAGTGAGAACTGCCCCTGGCCCACCAGGTCACACTAAGCACTGAAGTTAAATTAATAGTATGTTTTTTATGAAAAAGTCTTATGAAATCAACTGAACTCCTTTGTTTTCTTTCATCTGAGCAGGGTTTCTAATTTTCCAACTTGATGTGATCTCCCAGCTGGAACAAGGGGAAGAGCCATGGGTCCCAGACCTCCAGGGTTCAGAGGAAAGAGAGATCCTGAGATCTCCCTGCACAGGTGAGGAAACATTAAACCACCTCAGAATCTGTAAGTGCCTGAAGGAAACATCTGGAATGCCCAACAAAGCCCTTGGGGAGGTCTCTAAGTTCATTATTGTCCCTAGCAGGGGTCATATCCTCAGGGTAAATATAGTTCATGGCTTCCTATAGATCCTAGCAGACACCAGGCAGTAGCTTCCTCCCTTCCCCCTGCGTATTTGGATGGGATGTGAAGGCTGAATTGATCCCCCTCCTCTCTCCTATTTGCGGGAAGAGTTTGGGGGAGTTCAGCTCCTGATTTTTATTTGACCTGTCTTCAGCACTTGTTTTGGTTTGGTCTTCCCCTTTCCATCCCTGTTTGAGGTTTCTGTCTCTGTCACAGCAGGTGATGCAATGGCATGTGAGAAAGGGGAGCAGAATTCTCAGCCTGAAAATGTTGAGCCAGTGGGTAAAAACAGAGCATTATCTCAAAGATCGAAAAGGAATGTGTCCAGGAGTCATGAGCAGGGAAAATCCTGGGAGATTCAGCACAGACCAGAAACAGAGCATGGAAACCAGCCAGGGGAGAAAGTGGATAAATTTCTTTCCTGTTGGGGAACTCAGAAGGTCCTCATGGAAACCACAACACAGCAGGATATCCTCAGGCGAAAGAGAAAAAATACATGCAGGGAGTGTGGAAAAACCTTCTCTCACAGCTCAGCCCTTTCTGTACATCAGAGAATCCACACAGGGGACAGGCCCTATGAATGCACTGAGTGTGGGAAAACCTTCAATCGCAGTTCGCACCTTATTAGTCATCAAACAATCCACAGAGGAGAGAGGCCCTATGAATGCCGTGAGTGTGGGAAATGCTTCACTAGCAGCTCAAACCTTTCTCAACATCAGAGAATCCACACAGGGGAGAGGCCCTTTGAATGCAGTGAGTGTGGGAAAAGCTTCACTAGCAGCTCAGACCTTTCTAAACATCAGAGAATCCACACAGGGGAAAGGCCCTATGAATGCCGTGAGTGTAGGAAAACCTTCAATCGCATTTCACACCTTATTAGGCATCAAACAATCCACAGAGGAGAGAGGCCCTATGAATGCCGTGACTGTCGGAAATGCTTCACTAGCAGCTCGGCCCTTTCTGTTCATCAGAGAATCCACACAGGGGAGAGGCCCTTTGAATGCCGTGAGTGTGGGAAACGCTTCACTAGCAGCTCAAACCTTTCTCAACATCAGAGAATCCACACAGGGGAGAGGACCTTTGAATGCCGTGAGTGTGGGAAATGCTTCACTAGCAGCTCAAACCTTTCTCAACATCAGAGAATCCACACGGGGGAGAAGCCCTTTGAATGCCGTGAGTGTGGGAAAAGCTTCACTCAAAGATCAGTCCTTTCTAGACATCAGAGAATCCACACAGGGGACAGGCCCTATGAATGCCGTGAGTGCGGGAAAACCTTCAATCGCAGTTCGCACCTTATTAGGCATCAAACAATCCACGAGGAGAGAGGCCCTATGAATGCCATGAGTGTGGGAAATGCTTCACTAGCAGCTCAAACCTTAGATTTAATTTACCCTGGTTCCTCAACTGTTGCTACA
Organism: Mauremys mutica; assembly: GCF_020497125.1. Classification (NCBI taxonomy): domain Eukaryota; kingdom Metazoa; phylum Chordata; order Testudines; family Geoemydidae; genus Mauremys; species Mauremys mutica. The sequence goes on along the minus strand of NW_025423270.1, from coordinate 129,209 downwards.
GCTCTAGTACCCATCAATCCAAAGACTGAGAGAAATGGAGAGTTCCAACCATTGTCCTTTTAGTATCTTATTGTTCCTCTCTCTGTTTTTTGTGCTGGCCTTTCTATTCTATCATTTTCTGCCTTTGTTTAGTTGGTAACAGTTGGTTTCCATCACTCACGTTTGTTTGTTTAAATCTCTATCCGTTGTTAAATAAATTTTTTGCTTGTTCGATAACTGTACTCAGGTGCTGTGTGAGATACAGTAGCAATGGTCCACAGTAAAACTAGTAACCTGGGATACTTGGGGAAGAGAGGATCTGGGATTTCACCAAGTATCTGGTGATCCGGGCTGGACCCCAGAGGGGGACACATTGAAGGAACTCAGGGGTTAAGGTGGCTGCTGTAACTCAGAGGAGGGTCCTTGAGTTCCAGCAGGCTGGTGAGTTTGGTCACTAACATCCAGCTGCCAAATGCAAAACTCCCTCTTCCTTGTGGCAGGTGGCAACAAGGAGACTCATAGTCCTCAGCACCCTGAGAAGGGTCACAATGTGTCTCTATGTTGATCCACCTGTCAAATTCACACAGGGAAATCTCCCGATAGCACAAAACTCTGCCCTATGAAATCATGGAACATGTGCTCTTTGCTCTGTGAAAGCATGTAAAGAATCCAAGCGCTGGAGGACAGGGTTTGGGTCCAGAGTGACCTAGACAAATTGGAGGATTGGGCCAAAAGAAATCTGAGGAGGTTCAACAAGGAGAAGTGCAGAGTCCTGCACTTAGGACGGAAGAATCCCAGGCACTGCCACAGACTGGGGACTGACTGAGTGAGGGGGGATTTGATAGCAGCCTTCAAGTACCTGAAAGAGCAGCAGTGTGGGCTTTCTCCTGGCCACTTTTGCTGGGCTGGGCAGGCGTCCTGGAGGCCTTTCTAGAAGAGAATTGGGAACGGAGTTAGAAAAACCAATGTGAAAACCAGAACCTCAGGTTTAGACTCATTCATTTATAATATTAAATCTTCAATTCTAGTGTCACAGTCAATACAATTGCTTCAGCCTGATAGTTGCCCAAAGAGAAACTTAACGTCTCTCCAAAGGGAGTGGAGAGAAAGCACTTTTCAGAGTCCAAGAGAGACAAGGTGATGAGGGTAAAAGGACCAACCTCTGTTGGTGAAAGAGACAAGCTGTGGAGCTAACCCCACACCCTTCTTCAGTTCTGTGTAGCCTGGAAGGTCGTCTCTTCCATAACCAGCAGTTAGAACATAAGAACAGCCACACTGAGTCAGACCAGTTCATCTAGCCCACTCTCCCGAAAGTGGCCAATGCCCGGCGCCCCAGAGGACCCCTGGGACCAACATGGTCTTGTGTTTCATTCCTTATGTCCTAGTCCCATCATGTGGCCATTTCCTTTTCTTCCTTTCTGTTAAAAGCTTTGGTGTTTTGCACAGAAACATTATTTCCCCAGGAGAGACCCAGGAGTGGGGGCTGCATTCCTGTGCCAAACAGTCACTGGAAGGGGGCAGACAAAGGCCTTTAGGACGAGGCGTCCGTCACTGTCAAAAGATCATCTCCCTCCTGAAGGTCACTGGCAGCCTGAATTTGTTCCTTATCCTCCCAGAGTCTGGGGGCTGGAATCAGCACTACCCAGCCCCTCCCTATGTAGCAGGAACAAACACAAACCTGGTCTTTAAAACAAGCTGTCCCCTTCCTTCTCAGGGAAGATTTTTCTGTGATTGAAGTTGAGCTTCAGTTCCCCTCTCCTAGGGGCGGGGCGGGTGTGGGGCCAGCTCCCAGTGAGCTCTGTTTTCACCTTTGCCCCCTTTCAGTCACTCTGGGATCCTAACTCTGCTCCCAGCTGTCAGGCAGCTTCCAGCCCATCCACCCTGCTCACTAACTCTGTGGTCATGTGTCACCCCCTTTGCCAGCACACAGAGTGTGCAGGAAAGCTACTCCTGTCAGATGCATTGGTGGTATAGTGGTGTGCATAGGTGCTTTCCAAGCAATTCATCTGGGTTTGATTCCCAGTCAATGCAATAATGGCTTTTCTCTTCTGTTGTTTCCTCATCTGGAAGTGGTTTAATTTCAGTCACATTGTGTTACAATCACATTATCTATAGAATGAAACAATAAATGTGTTGAAGTCCAGCAGGTCGTACAGGATGGAGGCACACAAGGGGCTGGAATGTATCATCTGAGAAAGACAGAACACTTGGAAACCTGCATCTCCCATCCCCTGGCCTTGCATGTTATGATTCCAGCTGCGTGAGCTGTTTGTAGGATGTTCCGGCATGATGGGGAAATGAAGTTTTGAGTCAGTTTTTGCTCCTGCAGATTCCTTTGCTGTTATAATTATAATGACATGAACAATAGGGAGGCAAAATAAACATTAACCCCAAATTGCAATACAGGTGGGGAAAGAGACGATCACGGTTAAGCCAAACACGTCAAAATAAAAATTAATACTAAAAAAGGGGAGAGGGGAAGAGATCAGGTATGTGGAGATCCCCTTGATATTTCAATGCACATTGTTAGAATCAAAGATCAGACTTGACACTGGAAAACAACCTGTCTCTCTGAACACCTTTGATGAGCAAGACTGAGTTGGGACACCTGTTCTGCTTCAATCATTTATTGTCTCTCTGTTCTCTCCTTCTTCTCCCCCCAATTCCTCGTCTCCAATGTCTCTGCCTCTCTCCTCTTGCTCCCTCTCCCCTGCTCTTTCCCAGGAACTCTCACTCTACAGCATTTAGGACAAGCCAGAGCTCCCATGTTCTGCACATGAGCCTGTGTCAGAGGACATGTGACCCCGGTCAGAACCAGTCACCAGATCAATATGACCCTTTATGGGCGACTTCTCTGCCTGCTCTGCAATTTACATCTCCCCAGCCCCCGCAAACAGGGTGGGGTACAGCTCTGACAGAGGCCTAACAGGAGAAATTTCAGCCCAAAGACAAATTTGTGTGAAATGTTGAGAAATGAAGAGCCCCCCAAATCCCCAGAACTCTAGTGTCACCCCCATGGCACCAGCACAGGGTACCCAGTGAGATGGGGTTACAGAATACAAGGGGGGAGGCAGCAGGGAGAGAGGTGACAGGGAATCTCTCTTTTTCTTTCTCTCTTCACTTTCTGTTTTTCTCTTTCCTTCCAGGAACTGCAGTCACAGCAGGGAAGGGTTTGTCTCCGTGTCTGTCACGGAGGTGGTGGAAGTGATGGATTCTGTGACTTCCTTCAACCTCCGTGACTTCTGCAGTGGCCATAGTGGCTGACTCCAGGGCCACCCAATCAGCTGGCTCCAGGGAGCGCCCAAACAGCGGCCAATGCGGCTGGCCCGGGGACCACTTGACCAGTGGTCCCAAGGGCAGCAGGAGCAGTCGCAGCTCGGTGGCCCCCGGCAGTACTCTTGGAGTGGCCGGAGCAGCAGCTGGTCCCCTGGGGCTTCCCCCTCTGGGGCAGCAGCTGGAGTGGAAGCAGCTCTCAGGGCTTCTCCCCTGGTAGCTGGTGCTCATTAGCCATCAATTAAATCAACATGCTTCCCCCTGCAAGTGGATTTAGCCCAGGACCCTCAGAGTCAGCAGCTGTTACGCCCCCACTGAGCTCTCTGGTCAGGTGTCCTAGCGCTGGGAGCCTCCTGTTTAGATCCTAAAATAGCATTTTTGCACCAGGGGGGGCTGAAATTTTGGACCGGACATTGTAGCTCCACCATTATTTTACTGAATTGCTTCAAAACAGCAACCCAAGAAAGTCTCCTAAGGGCCAGGCTCTCTGCCATGGAAACAGCTGCCCTTGCTCTGCAGGAGTCTGTGCGTTCCACCCAGCAACGTACACACCTGCTCCGCACTGAAGGGGGGTCAGACAGTGACGGTAATGCAAATCTTCAGACTATTAACCCAGGTCCCTTTCTTTAACCCAGGATGTGCCAGTCACCTGTTAGCCATGGCGTTATCTTCATCTTCAAATACCTCTCAGGACATTTAACAGAGGAAGTAAAACCCCCTCCCCCGAATGGCTCCCTGTTGAGGCGTTGTACCGTACCTGCCCCTGGAGACTGTCTGGTTTTATACTCTTAGAGCTTTTTCTCTTCAAACCCCTTATCCCAATCTCTGGGCCAACCTCCGCATTTCAGAGTTTAGAATTTACTCTCATCACCCTCCTATGGCACTTTCCATGTGTATTGGGCAAAGCAAGTGGGGGAAGCTCCATGGCTAATGAAAACCAATGCTCTGGGTGAGGCCTGAACTCATAACCCCAGCAGTGCGCCTACCTCATTAGCCAGTTGTACCCCTGTAGGTGCTTCATAGACAAGCTTGACAGAGGCATAGGCAGTTACCTGTGTCTATGATTAACAACATTGGTGGCTAATGGAAAGGCTGATGGTTCAAACCCACGAGAAGAAAAAGGTAGTTTTTTTTTGTGAAGAGAATCAAGTACATTTTAACAAGCAGGAAAACGCCTCAATTCTGATCTAGCCTCATTGGGCAAGCATAAGCAGTACTTTTGCCAGCTGTGTTGGTGGTATAGTGGCAAGCATAGCTACCTTCTAAACAATTGACCTGGGTTTGATTCCCAGCCGATGCAGTGAGGTGATCTTTTTCTCAGCTGGGAATTAGTTTAATTTCAGTCACATTGTATCAGTTTATCAATGGTGTAGCCCTGAGGATTAATCTGTTGGTTTGTATAAAATGTCTTTTTGATAAAAGTGTGTAGGCTGCATAGATTAATAGAATTTGCAATAGCTGTAAACGCAAGATACCTAGAAGCTTCTAAACCAGACATCCTGGCCTATTTCCTCTGTGATGCTGAAAGCAACCTTTAAGACCCTTACTCAGAAAAGTGATAATAGGAAACAAACCTACGCAAATTGTCTAGGGACTTTCTGAATATCTGCTAACCTTTCACCTAGTTAGGTGCAAAAGTAGGGTATTTCTGCCCACAAAATACAACAAGTCTACCACAAGATACGTAGATAGTTGTCATTAGTACGCTCACAAAAGGTCAGCCAATGAAAACAGGTACCCTCACCTTTCCATGGGGGAAAGACAAATTTGGGCATAGAAGGAAGGATTTCTCCCTATAAAAGGTGTGATAATCCACCATTAGGGCAGGCGATACACCCATCCTTCTATTCTCATCGCCTCACCCTGCCTACACCAACGAAAGCTGTCAACTAATGATAAGTCGTAGTGTTCTATCCTTTCACAGCTGTAAGTATGAAATAATTCTTAATTTCTACTTCACCTCTAAGGCATCTATGCTAAGAAGGGTTTAACTCATAACCAGTTTCTTTATAACTATACTTCCTCTAGCAGAGGTGTGAAATTCACTCTAGTACTATTTGCTGCAAAGTGCATTAGAACTGTGTAATATCATCTCATATCTCTTAAAGAACTGTGATATTTTGTAACTTTGTAATCTCATACTGCTTTTAACATTTTACATTTACTTCTTGTTTCATTGATTTTAAATAAAAGGTCTTGTTTGACTAATTCTGTCTCAGTATAGTTTTTCTGTCACATAACCCAATCTCCTTGTATAAATTCTGTGAAGCCTGATTCAAGACGAACTTTTATCTTCTGATCACACATATTGGCGAGCCATACCCATATTATTAATATCTATCAATTATTACTAACATTAATTATTAAATACAACTAAATTAAGTGGATAAATTCCACTGTCCCTACTAACCCTCCCCAAATCAGGCAACAGACTGGCGAGCCGCCAGGAGGAGATTTAAGGAGTGTGTGACAGGAATTTCAGGTATTCCAGACGTTTCTGGACCCTTTAAGAGACTTTTTCTTTGAAACGCAAGTAAATAGTTAATTTCAGTAAAACTCTGAAATCTTTCTCTTAAACCAGAGTCAGAATCAACTGTGGTTATTGCTGCTGGCAGCACGCCCAGTATTTCCGTTTTGTATTGTGGTTAAGCATCTTACTTTCACTTTTGCCTAAAGGATTTTACCTGTATTGATAACTGAATATTAAAGTAAGAAAGTTTAAAAGTGATATATGTGCACAGAAAGGGGTTTTTATATGTTGAAGAAGTTAATGAATGGTACCGAATAAAATATTTGCAGTAGCACGGAATTCAGTGACCCACACTAGTGGTGGCGGGGAGTTAATAAAGCAAGGTATTCATAGCCGCCAGAAAGGCCGCAATCAGTCAGAACTTGAATAGTTCAAAGATACCTTATCTCGGTCCCATTAACTCTTCCGGACTGCACCTCTGATCCGTCTGCCTCAGTATTCCCCCGATATTTGGCAGGTCCCGACAGAGGGGAAAGACCTCTCGATCTGCTATAAGCCATCGAGAGAAGAGAGAAGAGAGTATCCCCACTCCCTCTATTTACTTGGGACTTTTATGATATAGTGTTTAAACCGGTTAAGGGGTATTATCCTGTTGTTTTCTGAAAAAGGGACGCCTTTTTGTGTATCAGAAGTAAATCAACAGAGGATTGATTCTAGTGAATATACTAGACTATACTAGATTCTAGTGAATATACTAGAAAAAGAAAGAGATGAATTCTCTATTTCGTAGTAAGAGTGTTAAAAGTGAAGATAGAACAGGAGTGGAGTGTGTTGGAATTTCTAGCAGTTTAGCCTTGGAAAACTTTGCTAGGAAATATATTCAGGAACATGGTGGAGGTTTGGAGCAGCTGAGAAATAGTGGAATGATTTCTGAGCAGAGAAACCCATGGGGTTTTGTGAGTAATGTATTTGAGGATGAAACAGAGCAGAAAAAGAAAAAAGCTAAGGTGGTGAAGGGAATAGCTGTTGAATGCTTGCTTGTAGCTTGTAGTTCATTGGGAAAGAAATTGGACAAAAAGATGGAGTTACTCAGGGAAGTTCAGCAGATGCTGATAGCCTATAGAGTAGACCGTGGTCGGCTGTTGGAAAAGATTAAAGAACTAGAAAAGGGAGAAAATAGAGCAGAGGAAGTTGAAGAATTGATTCCCATTCCTATTGGTATGGTGGACCCGACAGAGGTAGAAAATCATATTGAACCAGTGACTAGAAGTAAAACAAGAGAATTAGCTCAAGCAGACACAGTACCTTCAGAAGCGAATTTGCAAGTTGAATCTGTGGAGTCAGAGGAAATTGGCAGTGCAGAGAAAACTGACAGTCTGCTGATAAGAGACGGAAGTTCTGAAGTGACAGTTCAGGAGGCGGAGACAAGTGTCACAGTCAGTGAAGCAGTTAGTGACACAAACAGAGAAGCAGAGAAAGAGGAAAAGATCTCTACTTCTGTAAAGACAGCTTCTGTGAGTGAAGAAGCAGTACCTTTAGAATCGGTCATTGTTCAAGGGTTAGAAGAGGCCGTATCACAGGTAACACAGGTAGCTAATGCATGTGATGTAGTGATCTCTAAGTTACAAAGAGAGCTACAACAACAAGCAGGGAATAGAATTCCTGCTCCTCCACCCAATGTTACATTAGCACCATATAGAGTAGAAAATCCAGTTCCTTTGGGTGGACATTTATTGGCATTCGGGCAATCAACATTGCCTAGACCCCAGGAATTTCGTGGGTCCTCTACACCCCCGTGGTATATGCTGGTATCACCTAGTGTATCGATAGAACGCCCTACCACACCAGACTTTAGTGGACTAAGGGATGTCCTGCGTCAGTGTGGAGACACTTTGAATGTAACCCATAGACATTTCATGGAAAATTATCCTAGATACCCAGGATTATCTCCAGTGGAAAGTTTTGATGGTTCAGATGAGGAAAATGTGAATCCAGGTAGAAGGAGGCAAGGAATAGAAATTGTAGATTTAAGCTCAGATGAAAGCTCAGATGAAAGCTCAGATTCAGATCCAGAAGAAGGAACTGCAGGTTCCAATTCTGATTGTCCTGTAGCAGTTGTTACAGATATTAAAACATTAGACCTGGTAGCTAAGCAAGTAGGAATGATGGAGGATTCTTCAGTTGCTATGCATGCACAACGTGTGCAGGAGACAGCAAAAGTGTTTGGCTTACCAAGAGAAGATTGGGTTAAAATCTTACAACTCACAGTGAATCGAGCATTGTGGAGTACTTTGCCACTTAAGTTTAGGGTAGGAGAGAAAACTTTTCAAGAAACAGTAGCCCTATTGGAACATAATCAGCACCCAGGGCAAGCTGGAGTAGCAATTCTGTCTAACTTAAAGCAGAAACCTAATGAAACTCCACATCAGTTTCATTTGCGGTTAAGTGCAGCTTGGCGGAGTCATATCAAAGAAGAAACAGATGAACTGCCATATATCAGTCTGCTTGTTAATAATTCTCTTCCTCAGTTAAGAGAAATGGTTAATATGCATATTACTGATGATATTTCTTTAAAAAGAACATTAGCCTTGCTGGCTAAAGCACATGCACAGGGAGGCTCTAAATTAGGTCGGCGTGGAGCCCCGGTTGCAGTACTTCAGGAACCACAAACTAATCCTACGGTGAGGATTGAGGGACCTCAACCTCAGCCAGGATTAGGACGAGGAGTTCCTAAATTCTTTAAGTATCAACGTTGGCAAAATGACCCTAACCCACGTAATAACCCTGGACCTTCGAGTGGCCAGGCCCCTCGACAGGGTTATGCGTTTGGATCCTATGCAGGAGCCCGGGATCGTGTTCCTTTCTTTTCAGATGCTGCACAGAACAGTTCACGTCTGCAGAGACCCAAATCACCGCCTTTGCACAAAACTGAGGACTCAGTTGTGAAAATGTTTAAAACAGTGCAACAGACGCTTGAGGCTCAACGACGGGCTATCCGAGAACTTCATGCCCGTGTGAATGAGCTGATGATGATGGAAGGCCAAGGCTCAGCAACCTTGAACCGTCCAGTGGCCTCCGTCGATCCATCCCCTTTTTCCCAGTGGACAGCCACTCCTCCAGAATTGGCTGCCTCTGAGGAGATAGAGGAGGAACCCCTTGATCATCTGACAGCATATGCTGCATGACTACAAACAACCCCAAGTGTAGTCATAACCCCTTTAGACAGAGATACAAGTGGAAGACCCACAATATCTGCAGTGATAGAGGGACTAGACAGGAATCTTATTATAGATACTGGAGCAGCAATCAGTATTCTCCATGTCGAGGATCCTAGATCCTCTCCTCTATCATCAGGATGTACCAAGACACTTGCAACCTTTGCAAGTAATCAGGTTACTACCACACTTTCTACACCCCTTGAAGTACAGATAGGTCACCTAAGAAAGAATCATACTTTTGCATTAATGAAGTTAGCAGACCCAAAGAATTCCTTATTGGGAACTGATTTCTTATACAAACAGGGATGTGTTCTTGATTTGTGTAACCAATTATTGTGTCTTTCAGTAGAACAGGAAAAGGATGACTCTCCAGTAGTCATACCTGAGTGTGGCATGGTATCTCCAGTGGAGGACTTTGAACCTGAAGGGTATGATTTGGACAAAATAGTGGCTAAACATGCAGACCAACCTGAGTTACAGGCATTACTGTACAAACATGCAGATGCCTTTGCTAAACACAAACATGACTGTGGATGCATGGCCGTCACTATTGTTGTGGAAGGAGGAGAAATTTCAGCCCAAAAACAGTATCCTTACCCAGAACAAGCAAATCCATACATAGAAAAGACTATTAAGTCCTTGCTGACACAGGGAGTACTACGAAAATGTACTTCCACTGCAAATTCACCTATTTGGCCTGTTAAGAAACCGGATGGTTCGTGGCGTCTCACAATAGATTACAGACGCCTAAACCAAGTCACACCAACTTGTGCCCCCACAGTGGCCAAAATGCCAGATCTAATCAAATCCTTTGATCCAGAGGCTGTATGGTTTACTGTATTAGATATCAGTAACAGCTTTTGGACATTACCATTGGCACACATTTCACAGTACCGTTTTGCATTTAGTTTTCAGGGAGTACAATATTCTTGGACACGTTTGCCCCAGGGATATAAAAACTCTCCAGCTCTATTGTATCAGGGAGAGCCACATAAGTGTCCCAACTTTGATCAATTGGATCTAAGGGGGGAGGAAAAACAAAAGCTCTTTCAACCTTTAATCCAGGAGACAGATCCCATTAATAGGTATAAATTCTTTGTTGATGGTTCTAGTTATTACCATCAAGGCAAACCCTATACTGGGTTCGGAATCTATGCAGTTCCCCCTGAGGGGAAAGGAGAGCCTTGGGAAAAGGCATATTCATGCACTCCACATTCGGCTCAATATGCAGAATTGGCTGCAGTGGCTTGTGTGTTGGAGTACTGTGTGCAGTTCTCCATCACCACCACATACCAAGATATCTGTCTGTTTTCAGACTCTGCATGGGTATGCAATTCTCTCACAGAGTTCCTACCATATTGGGAAGCAAATGGTTTTACATCTTCTGATGGCACACCTATTAGGTATGCATCACTGATGAGATATATCCATTGGTTAACAGTAATAGTTACTGTTTCAGAGCGGCCAATCAAAATTAAAAAAGTAAAAGCTCACTGGAAATTAGACCCCTATGCTATGGAAAATGAGAAAGCTGATAAATTGGCCCGTGAAGGAGCCCGATCAGGAGAATTTTGGGAAAGTAAGGATCAGGAGTATTCTGTTATTACCCCTAATCCTAAATGTCCTATAGCTGCAACAAAATTGGTACAGCCCAATATACCAGATCTAAAAGACATGCAAAAATTGGATAAGGACATAATAAAAGTAATTTTAGAGCTTTCCAAAATAGACAAAGAGGGATCACTAACAATAGACCCTTTGTACAAACGACATGAACAGCAGTTACAAGTCGTAGATGGAGTTCTCATGTATACAGGAGGTCCTTTCCCTGTGTGGGTAGTTCCAGCTCACCTACGAAGGGAAATGATGTACATGGTCCATGACACTCCTACAGGAGGACATCAGGGAGTGGACAAAACTGTCCAGCGTCTTGCATCTGTAGGGTGGTGGCCACTTCTTAGGATGGATGTGCAACAATATTGTGAAAATTGTCTGGCATGTGCCCAAGTTAATCCTACTCCATCCAAAAGAAATGCGCCACTAAGATCCCAGGTGTATGAAGGTCCGTGGATGGCTTTGCAGATTGACTTTGTAGGTCCTTTGCCAAGGACCCAAAGAGGTAACCAATATTTATTGGTGATTATCGATCCTTTCTCAAAGTGGATAGAGGCATTTCCTCTTAAAGCCAATACTGCAAAAGCCACTGCCAAGGTCTTGGTAGAACAAGTCTTCTCTCGCTGGGGGATCCCTGCAAAGGTAGAATCAGACCAGGGATCACATTTTACAGGACAGTTCTTTAGGGATTGTCTTAAATTGATGGGAGTCCCGCAGAGACTACACATCCCATACAGACCACAGTCATCTGGGATGGTGGAACGAACCAATCGGACTATAAAAGTGATGTTGAGGAAACTGGTTGATGCCAATGGACGTAACTGGGACACCCTCATGCCTTTAATTTTAATGGCATTGAGGGCGACACCGGCTGCATCTACTGATAAAACACCTTTTGAAGTGATGACAGGCCGAACAATGAGATTACCAGAACATTTAATTTGGCAAGCTAGTGGCACTCAATTAGAGGGAATAAAAATGGATACCTACCTGCAAAATCTGCAAAAACATTTAAATCACATTCACTTGCAGGTAGCTGCTAAATTGGGAAAATCCAGACGTAAGGCAAAGGCTTACTTTGACAAAAACCAGAGAGAGAATACTTGGGAGGTAGGAGATCAAGTAATGTTATTGCCATATAAGTCACCAGAACATGGGTTATGTAATCGATGGATTGGACCTTTCCAAATCATTGATAAACTCAGTTCAGCAGTATATAAGATCAGAGTAACAGGAGGAAAGCATAATAGAGATAAGATTTATCATGCTAACCAGTTAAAGCTGTATCGACCGTCCAGGTCGCAGGAGCAACTTCCTCCTCAGGACTTAAGTGATCAGACGAAATCGCAACAACTGGAGCCCAGCAGTTTGCAACCATGAAATTGACATTGACATTTTTGACTTATTACACCCTTATTGTTGCTCTAAGGGTAGGACTATGCCAAAATCTTAAGTCTGAAACCGAACTATTGCAACCCCAGGAAACCAGACGACCGGATCGCACTCAGTTGTCTGAGCCCAAGCAACAGAACATACCAACAAAGAAGGAACGGACTATTATACTTAATCCAGATCTGGTCAACAACCCGATTCAACAGGTTAAGGGAATTCGGGGGGAGGATGTTACTTTTGAATATCAATTGGAAAAAGTAACTGCACTACCCTCTAGTGGTTGGAAAAGGATGTGGCCCTTGGATGAAAATTCAAAGGGGGGTGGTTGCAAGTCGTTTATAAATTCAACTTCCCTAAAACATGGTATAGCTTATGGAACTTGGAAAAATAAAGCTAGCTGTAATAATTTGATAACAGGGGGAAGTTTAACCTTGTATAAGCTTGAATATGAGGATCAAGGGCGATATGAGGTGCTCATCATAGCTACCTTTCAAACCAAAACAGGAAATAAAAAATATGTCCAGAATATGACATTTGAACTTAGAGTTCAGGACCCAGTTATTGACTATGATGTTGATCAGTCAAGAACAAATGATGTAAATTGTCCAGTATTAAACCCAGGATCTGTCAGTGGTCTTACCACAACACCCATGATGGGAAAAATAATTAATCAAGTTCAATTTATGCATATTCCTGTAGTGCTAAATTTGTCTAATTGGTACTTGGGAGAATTTAGCTATTGTCAGCATACCAAAGTAGCTTCCTTTTTCTCAGTACGACTTGTGGATAGGATTGTAGCCTATCAGCAATGAGTGCGGGATATTGTTCTGTTGAAGGATGATAAAGTCCCTAAGTCACCAACTCTTAGGAGAAAACGTAGCTTAAATCTCCTTGGAGGTTTAGGATCCCTAACAGGACTATTTGGTGCAGGAATGTCAATTTGGAACCAAGTGGATATTGGAAAAATCCGCAAGCATATAGATTATGTGTTAAAAGAGGAAGCTAACCGAGTAGTCAATCCAATGTTACAGGGAATAAAGGGATTGGCACAGGAAGAACGATTTACTGTTTATAATATGCATGATATAACCCAATTGTTTAATGAAACTCAACAGAAAATTAACCAGTTAATTGCTTTAAACAATGATCAGAAAAGAGATCAGCATTTGGGGAAAGAAATTATATGTTCTGCATATGGGGAATATGTTGTAAGCACAATTACTGATGCATTGCGATCCTTAAAATTAGGAGAAGTCCCTGATTTAATTAAGGATGAACAACTAATGAGTTGGTATTGTCCTAGATGTTTTCAAGAGCTGGAAAAGGAAAGATCCACTTGTTTGGATGCATGCCAGCATTTGTCAGTGGGTGCTATGAGAGAGATAGGATCTGTGACACCTCACCCCAACCGAGACAGTTGTTCTCTTACAAAAGATTGTATGATGGCACGGTCTTTGTATGTCTCATTCACGGTCTCGTTACCAGTGTTTGACCCAGACAGAGATGTGTACAGGCAATTGGCTGCTATCCATTCTATAGGTCACCTCGAAGATGACATCTACAGGGAACGCGTTAATGCACCTCCCCGGGTAGTCTATCGCACTCCAACTCAGACTTGGAAGGTACCACAGATGGCCTGTTGTTCTGAAAAGGGACCCCAGTATATCTGTAGGTGTAATGTGTTTGAAACAGACACTGTTTTGTGTGGACTACAGGGAGAGAAAGCACAGAATTCATCATCGTCATGCCTGGTGAGGCTGACCATATGGAAGACTCCGATGGAGAGGGTGACCTATGCTGGAAGGAACCAATTTTGCATGGTTACCAATCAAAAGAGGTACCAGTATGGTCCCTTGGAGTGTCCTGTCACAGAGCCAAATTTCTGTTTTACCCCAGAGCAACCCACGGTAATAGGAAATCAAGTTATTTCCCCTATTCCTATTTTTGAGAACATTACCATTATTCAGTCTAACCCTGATTACCAGAATTTAACTATTTAAAGCACACCTACTTTTCTGGTTTATATTCCACCATTAGGGTTGCAACTGAAATCCTTAATGACTCGTAAAGAGACTCACCTCATTCAAATTACTAACAATATGGATGAAGCCCAACAAGTTATTACCCAATTAATGAATGAAGGGAATGAGTCTGCAACAACTTCCAGAGAAAATTTCGGATTAGAAGTATGGATAATTATCCAAGGAATTGGGATTGTGATTAATTTCCTTATGTTAGGTTATATGCTGTATAAACACAACAAACCCAAGCCAAGAACTAGGCAGAGACCTAGACAGACACCCAGACAATCACCTAAACAAATGCACAGACGAGCACCATCTGGGGATAAAGATGAATATATATATATGGTGCCCATTCCTGATACATACCAAAATTTGCCCAGGTATGAAACTAAAAAGGGCCCCACAGATATTAAGTCTTAGGTGACGGGGTTTCTTTATGTAAACCACCCCGTCAAAGGGGGGCGTGTAGCCCTGAGGATTAATCTGTTGGTCTGTATAAAATGTCTTTTTGATAAAAGTGTGTAGGCTGCATAGATTAATAGAATTTGCAATAGCTGTAAACGCAAGATACCTAGAAGCTTCTAAACCAGACATCCTGGCCTATTTCCTCTGTGATGCTGAAAGCAACCTTTAAGACCCTTACTCAGAAAAGTGATAATAGGAAACAAACCTACGCAAATTGTCTAGGGACTTTCTGAATATCTGCTAACCTTTCACCTAGTTAGGTGCAAAAGTAGGGTATTTCTGCCCACAAAATACAACAAGTCTACCACAAGATACGTAGATAGTTGTCATTAGTACGCACACAAAAGGTCAGCCAATGAAAACAGGTACCCTCACCTTTCCATGGGGGAAAGACAAATTTGGGCATAGAAGGAAGGATTTCTCCCTATAAAAGGTGTGATAATCCACCATTAGGGCAGGCGATACACCCATCCTTCTATTCTCATCGCCTCACCCTGCCTACACCAACGAAAGCTGTCAACTAATGATAAGTCGTAGTGTTCTATCCTTTCACAGCTGTAAGTATGAAATAATTCTTAATTTCTACTTCACCTCTAAGGCATCTATGCTAAGAAGGGTTTAACTCATAACCAGTTTCTTTATAACTATACTTCCTCTAGCAGAGGTGTGAAATTCACTCTAGTACTATTTGCTGCAAAGTGCATTAGAACTGTGTAATATCATCTCATATCTCTTAAAGAACTGTGATATTTTGTAACTTTGTAATCTCATACTGCTTTTAACATTTTACATTTACTTCTTGTTTCATTGATTTTAAATAAAAGGTCTTGTTTGACTAATTCTGTCTCAGTATAGTTTTTCTGTCACATAACCCAATCTCCTTGTATAAATTCTGTGAAGCCTGATTCAAGACGAACTTTTATCTTCTGATCACACATATTGGCGAGCCATACCCATATTATTAATATCTATCAATTATTACTAACATTAATTATTAAATACAACTAAATTAAGTGGATAAATTCCACTGTCCCTACTAACCCTCCCCAAATCAGGCAACAATGGAATGAGAGAATCAGTGTCCTGCAGGTCATTAAACACCCAGAGCATTGGTTTAACACTGGCATGACAATGTTTGGCTGTTGTTTTTTTCCTTTACTTCCCTCTCCCTTTTAGACTCAGAGCCTTTAAAGTCAGAAGGGACCAGTGTGATCATCTAGTCCGACCTGCTGCACCTTGCAGGCCAAAAGACCCCACCCACCCACTCCTGGAATAGACCCGGGAGGGGAGGCAGCTCCGTGCTCTGCCCCTACCCCAGGCAGCGCATGGAGGCCCTCTGCTCCCCTCCCCCCACAAGGGGTGTGCGGAGATGTGCCAGCAGCACTAAGGTGGCTCCCTGCCCACTCTGCCTCCGTCCCTCCGTGCCGCTCCCAGAAGTGACTGGCATGTCCCAGCATCCCCTAGGGCAGGGGGAGTGTCTCCATGTGCTGCCCCTGCCCCGAGCACCAACTCTGCAGCTCCCATTGGCCAGGAACTGTAGCCAATGGGAGCTCTGGGGTCAGCGCCTGCAGGCAGCGGCGCACGGAGACCCCCTGGCCCTGCCCACCTAGGAGCTGCTGCCGGAGGGTTGTGTGTACCGGTCACTTTGGGAGCTGCAGTGCCCGGGGTAAGCGCCACCCCTCCTGCACCCCAACCCCCTCCCCCAGCACAGAGCCCGCACCCCACACCCAAATCTCCTCACCAGAACCATCCTTCCTCTCCTGGGCTGCAAGTAGCCACCCCTGGGAAGCCAAGAGGCAGGCACAGGATTCTGCCTCCCAGCAGCCAACCGCACCTCCCCCGGCTTTGCAGAACGAATGGTGATGCTCTACTAACCCCACTTAGCCGCACTGAGGTGCTTAGCTTCTGCCCTGCCTTCCGCAGCTCGACTTTCCTCTTTTGCCCCATTCCTGCCTCACTTCCTCCTTTGGCAAGTCACGCAGAGGAGGCCAGCAGGAAGAGCCGGCCTCCACCGGCCAACCTCCCAGGGCAGAGGAGACCAAGCCACAAGTCTCCAAAAGGTGACTGGCCCAGATCCTCTAGCTTTCCCCTGCTGAGGCCAAGGCTCTTTCTCAGCTCATTTCCCCACCCTCTGTCCTGCAGGGGTTGGGGTTATCACAGGTGTTACCCAAAATAGGGCCAGCTAGTAAGCATAGGGAGGACTAATGACCCACCAGAGTTTGGCAGAAAGCAGCACGTTTGTTATACTGACAGCTAAGCTCAAAAGAAGGCGGGGGTGTCACACTCACTCTCCCATACTCATGCTCCCAGGACAGGCTCGGCACTGGAGATGTCAGGATTCTGCCAGGTAAGTGTCCCCCAGCGCCGAGATGGACGGTGCGATGGAGGTAAGTCTTCCTGAGGCGCGATGGAATGTAACGCAGCGAACCACTGGCCAGGCGGTCGGGGCGAAGGGCATTCACTGGAGGTACAAGCTTGTGAGTGACTCCTTAGCACAGGGCCCCTTCCCCTTTTAAGGACCTGCTCCTCATGGCCTGTGACTGGAGATGACTTGGCTGCATCTGGTGGGTAACACTCCACCTTGGGCAGTGTTCATGCTCTGGGTGTGTGAGTGCTGCCTAATGAGAGTCCCAGACACCTTGTCTACCTGGGAGATCTTCTGCTCTTCAACCAGCCCATTTATCCCACAAGCATTGCAGGAGGGAGCGGGAGGGGGAGGGGGAAAGCCACTTCACAGTTATTCAGAGAGGGAGAGGAGACAAAAGTGGGAGCAGGGGAAGTATAACAGACCTACTTAGCATAGAAATCACTGCTGTTCCTACAAGAGCAGGGACAGGCCACTAGGAGGTGAGAAAAGGAAGCCATCAGGTTTCTGCCTGGTTTCAAACCAAGGACCTTTTGCATGTTAGGGAAATGTGATAATCACTACACTACAAAAACTCTGCCACAGGGCTCTGCCCCTCCCTTCATAAGAACAGAAGAATGGCCAGACTGGGTCAGACCAAAGGTCCATCCAACCCCATATCCTATCTGCCAACAGTGGCCAATGCCAGGTGCCCCAGAGGGAGTGAACCTAACAGGTAATGATCAAGTGATCTCTCTCCTGCCAGCCATCTCCACCCTCTGACAAACAGAGGCTAGGGACACCATTCCTTACCCATCCTGGCTAATAGCCATTAATGGACATAACTTCCATTAATTTATCTGCAAAAAGAACAAGGAGAACATGTGGCACCTTAGAGACTAACAAATTTATTTAAGCATAATCTTTTGTGGGCTACAGCCCACTTCATCGGATGCATGCAGTTAAAAATACAGTAGGAAGATATATATACACACAGAGAACATGAAAAAAATGGGTGTTGCCATACACACTATAACGAGAGTGATCAGTTAACGTGAGCTGTTATCAGCAGGAGAAAAAACCCTGATGTTGGGAGGGGAACAGGAGAAAGGACAAAAGAAGCAAGAGACGAAGAGAAAGGAGGGAGGGAGGAAAAGAGGAAACAAAAACGACAAACCCCAATGTCCCCAGTGATTCTAAGGTACAAAATCCCAAGTGTGCAATAAAATTCTGCCTCCTTAAGCTCGTGTCTTCCATCTCTAGAATTCAACTCTCACCAGATGGATCAGACTGAACAGGTTTCAAACCTCCAGGAGGCTCTTACCTTCTAAACAGGGACGGCTGTTTTCCAGTAAAATCACTAAAAGGGAAGGAGAAAACTCGAAAGAGGTTCCTCCTGGCGCTCACGTCCGTGAACCCGAATACTCTCTCAGTCCTCAAAGAGAGACCTGGAGAAGGAAACTTGCTGAAGCAAAGCCACAGGGTCTCTGAGGTTTCCCTGGCCCCTGGCCCCTGTCCTGCCTGGCTGATGTCAGCATCTCTCTGTGAGGTCACCACCTCCCCACCACCTTGGACCAATAGGCTGAGGTCCTGCCAAAGGCCTTTGTGATGTCACTGCCACACCCCTCCCTTGCTGTGCCAATGTCCTGCCCCTAGCCAGGCACTTTGGAGGTTTGAGCTACTCCCTGTGGATCACCCCACTCAAGGAGCGTTCGTTCTAGGCAGCAAGCCGGCTAGACAGGGAAACATCAGACGCTGCTCCCAATGCTACACTCAGTTTTTCAGAAATGAGTCGACTTTATGGCCAGAAGAGACCATTAGAGCATCTAATCTGACCCCCTGCATATCACAGGCCTCCTGTATGACACAAGAGCTACTTTGGGGGCAAACACATTCCAGAAAGGCATCTAGTCTTCATGAAATGACATCAGGAGATGGAGAATCCAGCACTTTCCTTGGTAGCTTGTTCCTGTGGTAAATCATCCTCGCTGTTGAATATTTGTGCCTTAGTTGTAATATGAATTTGTCTCTTTTCTCCTTCCAGCCATTGGGTCTTGTTATGCCTTTCTCTGCTACATTAAAGAGCCCTTTAATACCCAATATTTTCTCTCCATTAAGACACTTCAACACTTCAATGAAGTCACCTTTCAATCTTCTTTTGATAAGCTAAATAGGTTGAGCTCTTTCAGTAGCTCACTAGAAGGCATTTTTCTGCAGCCCTCAGAACATTTGGTGGCTCTTTGCTGCCCCAGCTCCAATTTCACAACATCTTTTTCAAATGAGGACACCAAAACTGGAGGCTATTCCAGTATCAGTCTCACTGATGCCGTGTCACCTCCTGTGACGTTATTGACATAATCTGTAACTGTATAGATCACCATTGCGACCACTGTTCTATATTTGCAGCCAATATTGTAGAAAGGTTGTCACGTAAGGGGTCTATGGATAGGTTCTGATTGGCTGATTATAATGATGCTATCTCTAGATGTGTATCATTTTTGTAGTTGATGTTATGAATATTGGCTCTATGCTATCTGTATTTCAAACTTGTGATATGCTTCTGGGGAACACCCTGGACAAGTTGGTGTCAGTTCTGCCTAGCCTGCTTGATGGCCCATTAAGGACCATCAGCTCTACAATCGACCCACTGAGAGAAGGCAGATACGCCTTGTGACTCAGCAAGGTCTGCAGGGACCTGCCTATGGAGAGAACTCTAAGGTTTTTCTATGCCACGTGCTGGATAGAGTGTCCTTGGGACAAAGAAAGCAAAGACCACATGGCAAGAGGCTATAAAAGGCTGATGCCTCATCTCCATCTTGTCTTCAATCCTGCTTCTTACCTCTGGAGGGACTTTGCTACAAACTGAAGCTCTGTACAAAGGACTGAATGACCCATCCCAGTGGGGGATGTACTCCAGAGACTTGATTTGAACCTGCAGTTTATTCCATCACTGCTACAAGCCTGAACCAAGAACTTTGCCATTACTGGATGTGAAAGGTTAAAATCCATGTGCATTTTATATAACAACCTGGTCTATGGATTGTGCCACCTCTTTTCCAGACCCGAAGTCCAGAGTATGGTCAAGGGACCAGAGGCCTAGCAAATAGTGATCAGCTAAGAGAAAGCTGGGTAAACAGAACACCTTGCTTGCTAAGATAGGCCTGGCCAGCAAATTGCCAGGTGTTGGAGCTAAGAACTAAAGAATTGTGTCTTATTCAGAGTTGCAGATTGAACAAAGAATCCCTATTCCTATTGTGTTAGTCTCTTCTGTAGGGAGACGTTTTTCCCACAGAGCCAACCTTGAGTTTATGAAAAGTTAGCACGTCAGTATAAGATATGGCATCCTTCCACCTCCCTTCCCAGGGACCAATGCCTGCTGTTAGACACACAAAAACAATCTTTATTGCCATTTTCTTTCACTGTTTCTTTGCTTTAACCCCTAGGAATGTTACTGTTGGGCAATCAATGGAGTTGCTCCATTCCTATGGACCTCAAATCAGAATTCAACATATATATTTTATACTAATAACATATTATCAAAGTATTAATGAAATGTTAACTTGCTAACTTGAGACCATGGGTGGAGACATTATGTAACCTATTAACCATTGGCTACTGTGCTATCTTGTCTTGCTGCAAAACCTATCCCAGGGTTTGGAACTGCCTACGCCGTCACTTTCCCCCACCCATGGAAAATCTATATATTCTATTGTAATTAATTAATTAATAGTGTCTCTGAGCCTAATAAGCCCACTCCGCCATCACTGTGTGTAATAAACTCCTATTCTTTTCCTCTACACAGTGGAGATTTGTGTCCTTCACAGACACCTGCTGAAGAAAGAGGAGATTCAGCATCCAGCTTGGCTGAATGTGTCTCCTCTCCCCACAGCTTGGTGATCTTTTGAGGAAATGGAGAAGACTGCCTTTGCCTAGCTGTACATCGCTTGCAAAAGAAACAGGTCTTTTTGGTGACAAGTGTTGAAAGGAGCCATTAGACAAATGTGGAGACAGGAAAAATGTCCCCCAACTAAACTGGCATCCGTGGATGCTAAGCCATAACACAAAGTGCTAAACAGTCTATGAGAACGGCTGGTGTCAGAAGAGTCTCTACCAAAGCCTTTTGCCACCAGCAGGGGCGTCTCTGTGCACAGAACTCCTGGTAGTGTGATGGCTGCAGGCAGTGGAGAACTCCATTTTGGCATCTCTTTGTCGGTGAACATCTGCAGTGGCTGTTTAAAGGTCTCTGGATAGTGATCTTTGGGAAGAGCTGGCTGAAGTGTCTTCCTAGTAACCAGGAGATCCTGGCTTGGCCTGCCAGTTCTTCCTTGCAAGTCTTGAGGGAAATGGGGAACGGCTGTAGTTTGGAATTTGCACGTGTTGTCCTGGACCATCAAATGGAACAGTTGCAAGTATTTTGTTGAGGCAGGCACCATGGCTTAGCTGGCTAAAGTACCTGTCTAGCAAAGAGGAGATCCTAGGTTCAACTCCTAGTGGTGCCTTGTTGTATAGCTTTGTCTCCTCTGCTCACATTTTCCTGTGTCTTTCCGGGAAACAGAAGAGACCTCCCTTGTTATCCAAGTAATTGCTTGCTAAGGAAAAGGTTTCTTTGGAGAGAAACATTGGAAAGAATCAAATCACAAGCCTGGAGTTGATGAAAAGGCTGCTGTGACTGGCATTAGCATGGTGGTTACTTCAACTGCAATTGCTGCAACACGAGAGTCTGCGCTACACGTCCTTGTGATTCGCTGGGGATGTCTGCACACAGATGTCATGCCATCTTCCTTTTGATTGTCACTGATGAAAAATGGAGCAGCTGGGAGAAAAGTGCCAGAGGCACCTGCCAGGTAAAGTGGAGGTTAGAGATGCAGCACCCAGTAGTGCCTTGCCAAATGTGTCCACTCCTCCCACCTTTTGGTCAATTTTTGAGGAAACAGAGAGGACTGCGTCTGCCTTGCAATGCAAATGCTTCCAAAAGAAACCGGTTGTTTTTTCTGACAAGTGTTGGAAGGAGGCACCTAAGAAACGTGGAGACAAGGAAAAGGTCACCGTAACTCAACTTGCATCCATGGCTCTTGAGGCCACAACGCAGAGCACTAAGCACTGTACGACCACAGCTGGGGACAGAAGGGTCTTTTCCACAGGCATTTTCCACTAGCAGAGTCCTCTCTGTGCACAGAATTCCTGATAGTTTGATGTCTGCAGGCCCTGGAGATCACTATTTTGCCATCTCTCTCACTGTTTCAGTGAACATCTGCTGTGGTTGTTGAAAGTCTGTGATGGGATCTATGGGATGCAACCTGAACAGTGGGACCCCTGAGCCTGTGTCCCACTGCCTGGGCTCCCTCTCACACTGTGATGCTGTGAGGAACTGAGAATCTCTGGCAGATATTGCACTTATACAGACATCCACAGGTAGGAACACATCCAACTGAGTTACATGAATGCTTCTCCCAGCCACTCATAACACTAATGACAGAGAGCCTCCCGCCAATTCCCCCCAGCTCTGCAGCCTTGCGCCCCTGGATCATACCATCTTGCCTTAATCAGAAGCCTGATCAGTGTGAGTTTATTACGCAGGGTCCACCCGTCCCTCACTGTGAATAGTACATGAACCAGCCTTGTAATGGAGCTGCGATTTCCCACGAACATCAAGCAAAATACACAGTTTAAGTACAGCATAAAACAGATTTATTAACTACAGAAAGATGGAGTTTTAAGGATTATAAGTGGTAGGCATAAAAGAGCAAAGTTACCGTGGAAATTAAAGATAAATTCACAATCTAAACTTTACACCTGATTACACTAGGCCGTAGTTCGGTTATGCCACAGGAAGGCTTAATGCTCGAGCTGCAGCGCATGCTGGGCAGGCTTAAGGCCGGGCTCCCCATGGCAGGAGAGAAGAAGAAGACTCGGCCCCTGCAGGGGCAGGCTGGGGCTTCCTGGATCCAATTTGCTCACAGCCAGCGCCCTGCCCCCACTCCCATGTCATCAATGGCTCCCCCAGGTCAGCCAGAATGGAGCAGCGGTTTTCACTGCACCAAGTCCACTTATGGCTTACAGGCAACTCCCAGACCCACCATCTCGGCCAGAAAGGAGCCCACTCAGCCTCGCCACTGCTGCTTTTCCTTCCCCCCAGAACCCCGCTTCTCCTGGGCTGCAAGGAGCCACCCCTGGGAACCCAAGAGGCAGGCACAGGATTCTGCCTCCCAGCAGCCAACCGCACCTCCCCCGGCTTTGCAGAACGAATGGTGACGCTCTACTAACCCCTTTTAGCCGCAATGATGTGCTTACTTTCTGCCCTGCCTTCCTCAGCTCGACTTTCCTCTTTTGCCCCATTCCTGCCTCACTTCCTCCTTTGGCAAGTCACGCAGAGGAGGCCAGCAGGAAGAGCCGGCCTCCACCGGCCAACCTCCAACAGCAGAGGAGGCCAAGCCACAAGCCTCCAAAAGGTGATAGGCCGCACTCCTCTAGGTTCTCCAGCCTGACACCAAGGTGCTTTTTCCACTGCTGTCAGCACCCTCTGTCATGCAGGGGTTGGAGTTATCCCAGGGACAGGCCAATAGGAGGAGGAGGCCTTCCTGAACAGCAAGGGGATCTGGCAAAAGGAAGCCAGCATGTTTCTGAACCAGGGACCTTTTGCGTGTTAGGCAAACGTGATAACCACTACACTACAGAAACTCCATCTGCTTGGCTGTTGCTCACCCTGGCACAGACTGATGGACAAACCTGGAGAAAGTGGTGACAGCCCTTCGATGGGTCAGCTGGCAGAGCAGAGGTCTGGAGCGGGCACTCAGGAAGTCGTCCTTACGTCGTCCTTGTGACTCCAGCTTGAGGGAGAGCTTCTTTTTCTTCCCCTTGCTGACAAAGAGCAAGAGAAGAATGAAAGGTCAGGTGGGCCAACTCGGTGCAGAAGCCCATGCTGCCTTTTCCTGCTGCATAGCCTGAAATGAGGGACTCGTGGCAGTTAAAGGAACTGCTGCACTTTCAGAAAACATCCCACCCATGCACACAGGGGGACAGAAGAACCTATTAGTCTAGCACGCTCCCAACTGAACTACTTCAGCAGCTGCTCGGTTTCTTTTTGGCCTCCTGCTTTTCTGTCTGGGATGTTGTTGTCAGCTGTGGCACAGAAAAAGGACGTCATTGCGAGCGGCCCATGAAGACAAGATTCACTTTTGCCTTCCTTGCTCGGCTTTACTCGCTTCCTCGCCCTATTCCTGCCGTAGTTCCTGGGTTACCTGAAGGCGACGGGGGGCCAGCAGTACCAGGAGGAAGTTGGGCAGCTAGACCCTGGTGGCAAAAGTCCTGCCGCCACTTGCCACCCCACTCTCTTCTCCCAGCGTCACACATTGGCCACCAGGGACTTGGGGCCCAGCAGCGCAACGGAAGGCAGTGGACAGAGCCACCCTCGCCTTTAAGCTCCAGCTCATTAAACCACATCTTCAGTCGCTGATGGCCAATGAGAGACCGACATCGCTTGCTATTTTAGCACTTGGAAATGCCATTGGTCAGTCACTGGATCTC
Source organism: Mauremys mutica (assembly GCF_020497125.1). Lineage (NCBI taxonomy): Eukaryota > Metazoa > Chordata > Testudines > Geoemydidae > Mauremys > Mauremys mutica. Next base: position 104,906 of record NW_025423270.1, on the reverse strand, counting down.
TGTAATGCTGTTACAGAACAAATGAACATTGTGACATTCTATACCTTTGGGGGAGCGGCTGTGACCCCCATAATCCTCATTTTCATATCATTGTGATCTTAAATATAGAGCATGACTTGTAAGGTATCAGGGAAAGGATATGATCTGCTGAAAGTCATTTCTCTATGCATATGAAGTTATGAGAATTGTGCAGTGCGGTTGTCACTGTGCTGTAAGGTGGGGGAGTCAGCCAAATATTAGCTCCCCAGTGGCAACAGCAAGGAAAGTAACCAACACCCGGACAGGGTGTCAAACAACCCATCGACAGCCATTGTCCAGCAAGGGAGCTACAATGCAACGACTCACCTGCATGAGGGCACCCCAGGGGAATTGCTCAGATTTGCTTGGAGAGACGCAGTGATGCTCACCTGACTCTGAAGGGGGGTGGGTGCAAAGCCATGAGGGAAGAAAGGACATGATAAAAGGAGAGACATTTGCCAGGCTTTATCTCTCTCTGTCACCTACATCTACAGACACCCCCACACCAAGCAACTGAAGCGCTGATGAAAGGGGAGAGCCTGGCTGAAAAGCCACCAGCCAGCCTGTGGTGAGAAGCATCTGAGTTTGTAAGGGTACTGAAAGGGTTAAGATCAGCTTGGAATTAAAAGCAATGAGGAGTCCGGTGGCACCTTAAGGACTAACAGATTTATTTGGGCATAAGTGTTCATGGGTAAAAAGCCCACTTCTTCAGATGCATGGAGTGAAAATTGCAGATAGAGGCATAAATATAGATTGGAACATGAAGTGACGGGAGTTACCATACAAGGGGAGAACCAGTGTTTAAGGCTAATTCAGTCAGGGTGGATGTGGTCCTCTCCCCATAATTGATGGGGAGGTGTCAATACCAAGAGAGGGAAAATTGCTTTTGTCATGAGCCAGCTACTCCCAGTCCTTATTCAAGCTCAAATTAATGGTGTTAAGTTTGCAAATCAATTGCAACTCTGCAATTTCTCTTTGAAGTCTGTTTCTGAAGTTTTTTTGAATGGCTACTTTCAATTATTGGGTGTGTATGTGTAAAGGTGCTATTGACTATACAAGTCCTATATGGTCTCGTGATCTGGATTCCTGGTTTTTCACCCAGGCTGCCTGGGTTCAATTCCCAGTGTGGGAACAATGCAGAGCTTTTGCCCAGAGGGGAGGCAGGAAATGAAAGGAACGGGAAGGGATCCTGCCAGCAGGGGAGTTGGACAGTGTTGGAAGGGGACCCCAGAAGTGGGGGTGGGGCAGTGGTCTGGGGAGAGATGAGGGAAGGATCCCAGCTCTGTGGGAAGTTGACATTCTGGAGAGCACAGGCCTGGCATGGGGGGTGGGAGGAGTGAGTGTGTCCCTCTAAACTCACCACCAGCAGACTTGGAAGAATTACATATTTGTTGGTAAATGTCAATTTCTTTGTAAACACACAACCCAATGGCAAAATCTTTCCATCAATAATCATCAAAACTAACAGATGGGCAAAGTAAGAAACATGTTGCTTGAGAACTTATCCTGTTCTAATCCTCTAAGGTTCCCTTTTGCCTTAGGCACCACCACGTGGGCATTTCATATCCCTCCTCAGTTTCACACAGACACACAATATCCTTTGCACAGATCCATGAATAGCAAAACCTCCCTGTGTCTATTGTCTGAGCCAGGGCATTCGATTCCACTGAAACCTTCTCTCCTGCAATGGCAATGGTCAGACAGAGGGAATGCGTCCACCTTCCCCCTGGCAGTGAGATATTCACTCTCCTCTTCATGCTGCTGTTGTTATTCCATGAGTCATCAAGGATGGAATAAAAAGTTGAGTTTACTCCAGGTTGAGGAAAGAAAGGAGCCACCAATGCCCTCAAAAATCTCAGTGCCCAGAGAAAACCTGCCCCCTGTTATTGGAATCACAGAGGTGCTGGCGATATGATGGGAAAAGGGACTGTCTGAATTGCCAAGGCAGGGAATGAACAATCTACAGCAACATCATTAACCACAAACACACTGTAGCCATGCTCCAGCCACTGGGGAAATGGGCAGGAATTCTTGCTGTTCAGCCATGGCCACACGTACAGAGCTGCACAGCAGTGAGTGTGCTGGGGAAGCTGGTCTGAGCAAACAATTGGAAATGACCCTTCAGTGAGAACAGAACCAGAGTGTAGAAAGGCCCCTGGGTTAAGTGGTTGTGGCTGAGGCCTTAGGTAGCTGGGCTAGAAAACCATGGGTGTCTTTCTGTGAAGGTTTGATCTTTGCCAGCTTGGCAAGGCTGGTGTGTGGTGTCTCCATGACATGCGTGGGCACCACTGTTACAGCATTTACAGCTCTGGCTTTACGGAGTGCTCGCTTCTCTTGTGCTATGGTTATCCTTCTGGCTTCAGATGTCTGGCAACCTTGGTGGATCAGCGTACGCCATGTCGATCAATCTTGTGCCATGATTTCCCAGGAGGTGATATCGATATCCAGGGACTTAAGAGAGGCTTTCAGCGTGTCTTTGTATCGCTTCTTTTGTCCCCCGTGCGATCGCTTTCCTTGAGACAGCTCACCATAAAAGAGCTGTTTGGGGATGCGGTTGTCTGGCATCCTTACAACATGGCCTGCCCAGCGTGTCTGGGCTTTCATGAGCAACGTGTAAACTGACGGCAGGCCTGCTCTGGAGAGGACTTCTGTATCTGGCACCTTATCCTGCCACCGGATCCTCAGAAGTCTGCGGAGGCAAGTCATGTGGAAGTGGTTCAGTTGCCTAGCATGCCTCCTGTATACAGTCCAAGTCTCACTGGCATACATCAGGGTAGTTAGCACTACTGCTCGGTAGACTTTAAGCTTTGTAGCAAGGCTTATTCCACGGCGGTCCCACACGTTGGTCAGCAGTCTGCCAAATGCAGAACTTGCCTTGGCGATTCTGCAGTTGACCTCGATGTCAATTGTCACTACACGGGAGAGGGTGCTGCCAAGGTATGTAAATTGGTCCACTGCTTGCAGCTTTTGCCCCTTCACTGTGATGGTGGGCTCTTGGTATTGGGCTTTCGGAGCTGGCTGGTGCAACACTTCGGTTTTCTTTATATTGATGAGAAGGCCGAAGTTGTCACATGCTGCTGCAAATTTATCCATACTAGCTTGCATTTCCTGCTCTGATCCAGCATTCAGGGCACAGTCTTCAGCAAAAAGGAGGTCTCGTAGCACAGTCTCCTTTATTTTGGTGACAGCCTGGAGTCTTCGCAGGTTGAACAGTTTCCCATCAGTCCTGTATCTCAGGCTGATTCCCAAGGAACTGTTCTGAAAGGCGTCTGACAGCATGGCTGAAAATATTATGCTGAACAGGGTCGGTGCCAACACACACCCTTGCTTGACACCGTTTGTGACGAAAAAGGCCTCTGAAGCTTCTCCGTTGTCCAGAACACGAGCCGTCATGCCATCGTGGAACTGACGTACCATCAGGATAAATCTGTCAGGGCACCCAAACTTCGACATGATGTGCCACAGACCTTCACGACTGACAGTGTCAAAAGCCTTGGTAAGATCCACGAAGATGGTGTACAATTCGCGATTCTGCTCTTGACACTTCTCTTGGAGCTGTCGGACTGCGAAGATCATGTCCACAGTGCCATGCTCTTTACGGAAGCCGCACTGTGTCTCGGGTAGTAGACCCTGTTCCAGATGGTCAATCAGGCGATTCAGCAACACTCGTGCAAGGATCTTACCTGCGCTAGAAAGCAGTGATATTCCTCTATGATTATCGCAAACTTTTCGATTCCCTTTCCTCTTATAGAGGTGTACGATGGACGCGTCTTTCAATTCCTGAGGAATGGACCCTTGATTCCAGAAGGACTGGAACAGCTGAGTGAGTTTGTCAACAAGCATTGCACCACCATCCTTACAGATTTCCGCTGGAATCGCATCAGATCCTGAGGCCTTGCCACTGGACAGCCGGCTGATGGCCTGTAGGGTTTCAGTCTCTGATGGTGGAACGTCCAGGCTATAGTTGATATCTGCCTGGAACAATCTGTCAATCGCCTCGTTATTGATGGAAGATGGGCGGTTCAGTACGGATTGGAAGTGCTCAGCCCAACGCTGTAGAATCAGAGTCTTCTCAGTAATGAGAGTTACACCATCTAAGTCCAGTAGAGGGGAACTCCCTGAAGGCCGAGGTCCGTACAAGGATCTAAGAGCTTCGTAGAACAATTTGGCATCGTTCCTATCAGCAAACTTCTGGATTTCATCTGCTTTGGCACTCAACCAGGAGTCCTGCATCTTGCGAAGCTTGCTCTGTACGGTCCTACGAATGTTGTTAAAGGCATTTTTCTTAGCTGTTGACAACGGGTCATTCTGATGAGCACGGTGAAGGTGATGCTTTTCAGCAAGTAGAGCCTTGATCTCTTCGTCGTTTTCATCAAACCAGTCCTGCTGTTTCCTGTGTGAGGGTCCAAGAACCTTTAGTGCAGAAGAGTGCACAATATTTTGAAAGCGTTCCCAGTTCCTCTCAACATTTTCCTCTAATTGCAGCTCTGAGAGTTGGTTACTAGTGAAGCTGCTGTGTTGAGGTTCCTCAGTTTACTGACATTGATCTTTTTCATCACAGCTTTATTTCCCTGCGGACGTCTCTTTGGCTTGATGTGAAGGCTTAATTTAGAGATAAGTCTATGATCAGTCCAACAGTCAGCACTCGGCATGGCCTTGGTCACCCTTACATCCTGTCTGTCTTTCCTCTGCACGATGACATAATCAATGAGATGCCAGTGCTTGGAGCGCGGGTGCATCTAGGACGTCTTTTTGCGAGTGGGCAGGCGGAAGATGGTATTGGTGATGATCAGATCATGAGCGGCACATGTCTTTAATAGTAGTAGGCCATTGCTGTTGCATTTGCTGATTCCATTTTTTCCAATGATGCCATCCCAGGCAGAGTGATCGGATCCTACTCTGGCGTTGAAATCACCAAGTAGAATCAGCCTGTCGGTGGGCCTAACAAGACCCAATGGCTGGAAGATGAAAAGAGACAAATTCATATTACAACTAAGGCACAAATATTCAACAGCAAGGATGATTCAACACAGGAACAAGCTACCAAGGAAAGTGGTGGATTCTCCATCTCTTGATGTCATTTCATGAAGACTAGATGCCTTTCTGGAATGTGTTTGCCCCAAAAGTAGCTCTTGTGTCATACAGGAGGCCTGTGATATGCAGGGAGTCAGATTAGATGCTCTAATGGTCTCTTCTGGCCATAAAGTCGACTAATTTCTAAAAAACTGAGTGTAGCATTGGGAGTAGCGTCTGATGTTTCCCTGTCTAGCCGGCTCGCTGCCTAGAACGAACGCTCCTTGAGTGGGGTGATCCACAGGGAGTAGCTCAAACCTCCAAAGGGCCTGGCCAGAGGCAGGACATTAGCACAGCAAGGGAGGGGTGTGGCAGTGACATCACAAAGGCCTTTTGCGGGACCTCAGACTATTGGTCCAAGGTGGTGGGGAGGTGGTGACCTCACAGAGAGATGCTGACATCAGCCAGGCAGGACAGGGGCGAGGGGCCAGGGAGACCTCAGAGACCCCTGTGGTTTTGCTCCAGCAAGTCTCCTTCTCCAGGTCTCTCTTTGAGGACTGAGGGAGTATTCGGGTTCACGGATGTGAGCGCCAGGAGGAACCTCTTTCGAGTTTTCTCCTTCCCTTTTAGTGATTTTACTAGAAAACAGACGTCCCTGTTTAGAAGGTAAGAGCCTCCTGGAGGTTTGAAACCTGTTCAGTCTGATCCATCTGTTGCTGGGGAGTGCTCTGCAGCTCCCACTGTGGGAGGTCCACTCAAAAATGTGGGGCTGAAATAGTGCTCGGGCAGTGATCCCCACTAGTGACCTGGGCCATCCTTTGGGCTCTCTGGTGAGAACCCTCAGCCTCCCGTCCTCAGTCTCTACCCTGATTGGCTGAGCAGGGGGTTATTGACAGGGAGGAGACTCAGGTCCTTGTTCTCTTTTAAGACCAAGGAAATAAGTCAGAACCAGTTCTCTGTTTGATGAATTTTGCTGTTCTCTGCATTAATGGTCTCTGAGCAGTTCATGATTCTCTCTAACGTTGCAATTCTCCTCAAATACTTGCTGAATAATTACTGTCACTGTTGTTGGTCTGGAGCTCATCACAGAGCACTTTATTCAGGTCATTCAATGTCTGAAATTCAAGATCTGATGGTTAGTTTGTAAAAGCAGCGAAGAGTCCTGTGGCACCTTATAGACTAGCAGATGTTTTGGAGCATGAGCTTTTGTGGGTGAATACCCACTTCATTGGATGCATGTAGTGGAAATTTCCAGGAGCAGGTATATTGAAAATCAGGGCTCTTGGGTCCTATTCCCAACTCTGCCACTGACTGGCTGTGTGACCTAAGACAAGTCAATTCTCCTTTCTCAGCCTTAGCTTCTCCCTCTTTCGAGTAGGGATAATAATGATCCGCTCCTGCCTACCTCACGGTGGGTGGAGGCAGGGCCAGCTCTAGGTTTTTTGCCACCCCAAGGAAAAAAATTTGGCTGCCCCCACCCCAATCCTGGCCTCCCCCCCACAACCCTTGCTGCCCGAGCCCTGGGCTCTGCCCCCCCCACCTGCACCCCCCTGCCGCCCCAGCTCTGGGCCTCCCCCCCACACCTTCACCCCCATGCTGCCCTAGCCCTGGGCTCTCCTCCACACACACCCTCTGCTGCCCCAGCCCTGGGCTCCCCCCACCACCTGCACCCTCCTTCTGCCCCTGCCCTGGGTCACTGGTAACTTGCTCCCAGGACGGATCATTCAGCAGGAATTTTGGATGTGCACAGAACACAGACAGGATTGGTTCCCATAGAGTTACAGAACTGCAGTAAAGTGGAACCATTTTCAGCTTGTGTGATTGGAGGAGATCTGGATCCATATTATAAGACTGTCCTCCATAAATGAGGAAAAGTTGAGGTGCCTTTATTATTCTTTGTTTCTATGGGGAATTTGCCAGTGCAATATCACTGTCTTCCTTTTAAACAAACAAAACTAGAAAAAAAAATGGCAATGGCTGTTGAAAATAGCAATTCCAGTCCTAATAACCACGGGGAAGCATTTCTTGCTCAATTTTATCTAGTAGGATGCCCCTGGAACAATGGGATCGAGAAACCTGCATCACTGAAAGTGCAGCCATGGAGACACCACACAGCAGCCTTCCCTAGCAGGGGCAGGAGGGCGAGAAGCGACATCATCCGAGCTCCCTGCATCCAGGTCACTTTCCTCAGCCGGGCTGCGTCAGGGGAGGGCAGAGAGCAGCAGCTTCTGATGTTCCCCTCACAGCCCAACCCAGGTGAGGAAAGTGACCAGGACGCAGGGAGCACATAGTGCTGCTCCTCGCTCCCCCCACCCTCTGTGGGGCCACGGAGGAGCATTGGGGCAGGGGAGAGCAGTGAGCACCTTTGCACGGCCACACGGTGCCCTTTGACCCCCTGGAGCACTGGGCGGCTGCCGGGGGCCCCACCCCTAAGGCCGGCCGGGCTCCCCAGCACGAACAGCAGAGACACAGGGAGACTGGCCACCCACTGAGCAGAGGTAGCCTGGGCGGCTCGTAATGGAGGCTCGGGGGGGCGGGGCTCAGCCTCCCCAAACCTTGCGTCGCCAAGGGGACAGTGGGGCCCATGACTAGGGGCCCTGGCCAAATTAGGCCCCCCTGGACAAGTCTCCCCCATGTCAGCCCCAGGGCTCGAGGAGCTCCCACTCCCTGCTATGGCCCGGGGGCTGCAGCAGGGGCACAGAGCGTCTCTGGTCTCGGGGCCGCAGCGGGGCCGGGGTAAAGGAGTGACAGGGTGGGGCCAGTGGGGGAAGGGGTGGAACAGAGGTGACAGTGGGTGGTGTTAGGCCTGAATAAAGATGTAGCACAAAACCAGTTGTGCCAACCTGACTGGAGTCAAGCATCTAGAGGTTTCTGGGTAAACCCAGAGTGGAAAATACTGAGAAGCAGCATTGTCTCACAAAGCCCTGGGAAACAGTGAGATCAGTGAAGGGGCTGGGACCAGCTGTGTTATGTTGAGAAACAAACTGTCTGAGGAACTGATAAGACATACAAGCATCTCACAGTTCTGACTAACTCCTTGGTTTAGTGTTCGGTGTGTTTTTAACTCCCTCGCATTCCTAACCTTTGGCGCTTGTTGAGATATTAACAATTCAATATTGTAGAGACTAGGCATGCGTATATATTAAAAGGTGTCTAATTTCTAGTTGTTAGACAAAGGGGGTGGATTGCTCTAGTGAATGATCTATGACGTAAAAAACTGTCTCTATAAGCTAATACTAAGCTGTAAAGAGGCGGCTGGTTCTCTTCGGATACGAGCTGTTCTTTTACTGACACGTGCACTTGTCAATAAAGAACTTTTGATCGGACCTTGCTGGTGTTGCCTGTCTCTCTGCGGTCAGACAACGAACTTTGCTGTTGGGGTTCGAGTCCCCGACATCTTTGGCGACTCCGCCGGGACTTTGTCTGACTCTCCGGCGGGGGATCAGACTCTGAGGCAACGCAGCGAGCATCCTCTGGTTTAGAGGAGCCTTGCCTGGTAATCTGATCTCTGCGTCGGCGATAAGGCGAGTTCTGTGAACCAGCTGAAGCTCGTAGAAATCCAGCAACATCCACCTACCCATTGAGTAGGGTTAAGGTTGCCTGGGTTAGAGTCCCAGTGCAGATTGTCGGGGTTCGAGTCCCTGACAACTTAGGTCTGGGTTAGAGTCCCAGTCCAGGTCTGGGTTAGAGTCCCAGTCTTATTACGTCATAGATCATTCACTAGAGCAATCCACCCCCTTTGTCTAACAACTAGAAATTAGACACCTTTTGATATATACGCATGCCTAGTCTCTACAATATTGAATTGTTAATATCTCAACAAGCGCCAAAGGTTAGGAATGCGAGGGAGTTAAAAACACACCGAACACTAAACCAAGGAGTTAGTCAGAACTGTGAGATGCTTGTATGTCTTATCAGTTCCTCAGACAGTTTGTTTCTCAACATAACACAGCTGGTCCCAGCCCCTTCACTGATCTCACTGTTTCCCAGGGCTTTGTGAGACAATGCTGCTTCTCAGTATTTTCCACTCTGGGTTTACCCAGAAACCTCTAGATGCTTGACTCCAGTCAGGTTGGCACAACTGGTTTTGTGCTACATCTTTATTCAGGCCTAACAGTGGGGCCGTGGGTGGAAGGGGTGGAAGGGGGCGGAGCCACACACAGAAGTGGGGGGGGCAGGGTTCCGGTGCTGGCGCCCCCGCACTTGTTCTCCCTTTCCCTGGGCTTTGGCATCACTAGCCCCTGCTTAGCGAATAGGGGTCAGTGGTCCCCAAAATGTGGGGCGTGACTCCTAGGGGGACAGAGGAAGATTGATGGGGGCACCTCAGGGCCTGAGCCAGCCCCCATGGAGGGCAGGGAGGGAGCCCCACTCAGCCCCACTCTGTCCCAGCTCTTCCCCAACCCCACCCTCAGCCTGGGCCCTGGCTCCCAGCCCGGCCTCGACCCCCTTACCCCTGTCCGCACCCCTCTCCCCAGCAAGCAACGGCCCCACTCCCAGCCCCGGTTCTCAACCACGGCTTCCGAGGGGCCACAGCCATGGATACGAGGGCGCAGTGTGAAATGTTTGGGGACCACTGGGTTAGGGTGACGTCCTCAATCACTTCTCTGCAGTCCAATGAAAGCGATTCCTCCCCCACCCACCCCTCCGTCAGGACGGCCTAGGTACGTTCTGCTGCCCTTCACTCGTACAGGGAGGAGAATAACATTTCATTCCACTCAATCCTAAAGTGATGTGTAACCCACCACCATCCCAAACTGGTCATTTTGGGGAAGCGGCCCCATCATGCTGCATAGCTAGGCAGAGTAGGGGTGTCTATGCAAACACGGCCTGTTCCTGAAGTCTTCCCACAGCTCCTCACTAGATGTGACGGGGGAGCTCATTCAGCCCCTGCTTATGCTTAGTATTTAAAAACTCCTTAGTGGCCCTATCTCTGCCGGCCTTAGATTTCTCCTCCTGTCCCTATCTTAGCAGCTCAGATGAGGTGGCCGAGTGGTTAAGGTGATGGACTGTTAATCCATTGTGCTCTGCACGCAGGGTTCAAATCCCATCCTCATGGGCTGCATTTAGTCTTCATTCTCCTTTACAGACAACCATCTCCCCCCTTGGTACAATGACAGATCAAACAATGTTGCTTCTTGCAAACAAAAACCTTCTCAGAATCTCAGCTGCCCCTCCCCCCTCGCTTCAAATAAAATATCTAAATCCCAGATTTCTAAAAAAAAATTCTCTAGTCCTGCATTTCTTAGTTTTTATCTCAAAAGGGAACAGCCTCATAATCTGCCCCGAACACCCTGGGACCTCCCCAGATAATTAAAATACCCCCAACCTGAGCAAGGCCACAACAGTGAACCAGACCTAGTGGCTAGGCCAAGCTGTTCTGAAGGAGGCAACTCAACCATTTTCTCTCTGCTTCCCTTGGCAAAGTCTGACAGAAAACAAAATTCCCCAAACTGAAAATTTTTCTGCTGAAAAACCACTACTAGTCTGTTTGGGGACTTTGGTTTGAATGTACTATTATTATTCTCTTCTGATTTCTGAATCAGTTTTGTCATCCAGGTGTGTTTCCAGCTGTTGAGTTGTGGGGGAGAGAGGCTAACTCATGATGTCTCTACCCCCCTTTCATAGTTTCTTCCAACTGGCTAGGAAGTCCCTTTGCTATGATGTGAGTCAAGCAGTGTCCATTGTCGCTGTGCTATCTCGGAGAAGTCTGCATTGTATACAGTTCCTGGGATAGTCCTTGGCAGTGTGGATCCCTTTAATGGGCCAGCAGCGAGTCTGGCTCCTCCATTGTCACACCTGAAAGGCTGGTGGTGGGCATTTCCCAATCTCATCTCAGTCACACACACAGAGCAAAACTTCCCAGCCAATGCTACACACACAATCCAACACAATAGTAATGTTCAACAGACCAAGACTTTTGAAATGACACCTCACCAGGCAGACTTTGTACAAACCGTACCATCATTATAGGAGAGTGGTGAATATGGGGCTTCCAGGGTGCTGCTTTGAGCACAGCGATCCACCCCTGGGCTGACATTGCAATGGAGACGTACCCTTAGAGTCCATCTCTCCTGGGATAAAGATGGCAGCATGGCTGGCCTGGACCATCTGACGTGGGCTCATGAAGCTAAAGCTGAGAGGCTAAAAACTGTGGTGCAGATATTTGTGTTCACACTGAAGCCTGGGTTCGGAAACCCTCACCCCTCGTGGGGTCTCAGAGGTTGGGCTCAAGCCCATCTGTCTGCACTGTAATTTATAGTCTTGCAGCCCAAGCCCCATAACCCTGAGTCAGCTGACCGGGCTTTGTGACAGGTGCCCTGGGTGTGTTAATCGCAGTGTAGACATAACGTTAGGCTACGTCTCCAGTGCAATGAAACACCCACGACTGGCCCGTGTCACATTAATCAGGGTCATGCGGCTTGGGCTGTAAAGTTGCAGTGTCCGTGTCTCGGCTCAGGCTCAGTCCCCTGCTCCAGGAGCCCAGCAGGTTGGGAGGGAGTTTAGCAAGTGGAAATGGTAAAACCGCAGGGGAGTATTACCCTGGACTCATGGCATTTCTCCATTGGTCTGTCTGCTCTGGGGCAGGGACAGAAACACGTCCCGCTGCAGTCGTTATTTCAAAGGGCGGGTTAGGATTTTCATTCTCAGACTCGGTACACAAAACAGGACTCAACCCTCGGCACCTTTCACTCGCTCCTCTCCTCCCCCAAGGCCTTCCTGCCTGCTGCTCGTGCCTCTCCACCCCCTACCACAAGGTCTGCCCACCAGCCGCCACCTCTCCATAGGCGGCAGGTTTGTATAATTTTTGGTGGGGCCCAAAATGGTGGTGCCCCCCCACTCCCGCCCTGTAAGCCGATATAAAATGAAGCTACAACGCGTCAGTGCCACAAGATTACAAGGGTCAATTAAAAGTGGAAAGTCAGAAGCAGCACTTGCCTACTTCAATATACAGTATTATATTTTGTTGCACCTGTTGTGATGAAGTGGGAATGTTCTTAATATTTTCTCTGAATACTGTGTGGGTGCCTCAGTTTCCCCTGCAAGATGCCAACTGAAGATGTTGGGGACAAAGAGATCAGGTGGCCTCCTTGTCCAGAAGAGAGACAGAGGCCGGAGGAGGGAGTGTCAGTTTGGAGCTGGCTGGGGAAATGGGGAGAGGCCCAGAACTTGGTTCTGGGCTCCCCACCCCCCAAGATGGACCTGACAGAGGGGTTCTGTTTTCTGTACCAACAAGCTCTGTTTAAACTGTGTTCCCTTCATGTAATAAACTTTCTGTTTTACTGTCTGGCTGAGAGTCACATCTGACTGCGGAGTTGGGGTGCAGGGCCCTCTGGTTGCCCCAGGACCAGCCTGGGCAGACTCGCTGTGGAAAGTGCATGGTGTGGAAGGGCATGCTGAATGCTCTGAGGTCAGACCCAGGAAGGTGTAAGCTTCTTGCCCTGGAGACAGTATGCTCCAAGAGAGGAGGCTCCCCCAGAGTCCCGACTGGCTTTGTATGGAGTTGTTCCAAAGCATCACAGCATCCCCTTCCACACCGTGCACTTCCCAGAAGTCCGCACAGGCACTGACACTCCCTCCTCCGGCCTTTGTCTCTTTTCCAGGCATTAGGAGGCCACCCGATCTCTCTGTTCTCCAACACCTTCAGTTGGTACCTTGCAGGGGAAACTGATTTGGGAGAAATGAAGTAAAAGCTGCCCAAACCGAGCTTGAGCACTCCTGAATTTTGAGGTGTTCAAATCCGGAAGGCAGGTGCTGGGGGTGGGAGAGGGCTGTGGGCTCCATGGGGGAGCATGGCAGCAACTGTCTGGAGCTGCACGGAGCCAGACACGCTGGTCTGAGTGGCACAGTAAGCGGTTTGGGGGTTGGAGAAGAGGTAGGGGATTCCGGGGGGCAGTCAAGGGACAAGGAACAGGGGGGGTTGGATGGGGCAGAGGTTCAAAGGGGCAGTCAGGGGACAGGCAGCAATTGGATAGGCATGGGAGTCCAGGAGGTTTATCAGGGGACAGGTAGGGGGTGCGGTCCTGGGGGGGAAGTTGGGTGGGGTCTCAGGAGGGGGCAGTTGGGGACAAGGAGAAGGGAGGCTTAGATAGGGGCTGAGGTCCCAAGGGGCAGTTAGGGGCAGGGGTCTCAGGAGGGGGTAATTGGGGAACAAGGACCAGTGGTGCTTAGATAGGGGGTGGAGGTCCTGGGGGGCAGTTGGGGCAGGCGTCTGGGGAGGGGGCAATCAGCGGCCAGGGGCTGGGATTCAAAGGGCTCTGGGCTGCTGGCAGCCACGGGGATCCCAGAGCCCTTTAAATACCAGCCCCGGCTGGGAGTCAGGGTCTCTGGGCTGCCTGCTGCGGCGGGGAGCCCAGAGCCTTTTAAATCCCAGCAGCGGCCGGGAATCAGAGGGCTCTGGGCTGCCCGCTGCGGCGGGGAGCCCAGAGCCCTTTAAATCTCAGCCGCGGCTGGGATTTAAAGGGCTCTGGGCTGCCTGCAACCGCGGGGAGCCCAGAGCCTTTTAAATCCCAGCCGCGGCCGGGAATCAGAGGGCTCTGGGCTGCCCGCTGCGGCGGGGAGCTCAGAGCCCTCTGATTCCCGGCTGCGGCTGCGATTTAAAAGGCTCTGGGCTCCCCGCCGCAGCGGACAGCCCAGAGCCCTCTGATTCCCGGCCACGGCTGCAATTTAAAAGGCTCTGGGCTGCCGGCAGCGCAGAGCAGGGGAGAAAACTAGCTCCAAATATTGCTGGAGCAGAGCCCCTGTCTGTGAATATTCCTGGGGCTAAAGCCCCAGGAGCCCATATAAGTTGGCACCCATGCACCTCTCTGACCCGTCCCAGCAACCCACCCTGCCCACCACCCACATCTCTCTGCCTCTCCCTTGAGACCTGCCCTGCCCACTGCCCCCACCTCCGAGACCTGCTCTGCCCACCACTCGAACCTCTCTGCCCCTCCCTTGAGACATGCCCTGTCCACGTCTTTCTTCGGTCGTCTGTTATTCCATGAAGCATCAAGAATGGAATAAAAAACAAAACGAATGGAATTACTCCAGAGTGAGGAAAGAAAGGAGCCACCAACCCCCTGGCATTGCTGCTTTAGTTAAAGTGTTTTAACTAAACAGCTATTGAACGTCCTCCCTATGCCCCTTGTGTCACCAGAGCACATCCCTGCTAGCAGTTCTTGGATGGCAACAGAGAGCAGTGCACTGTGGGTAACTATCCCACTGTGCAACTAGCTGCAGAGTGTTTTGGGAAGAGTTTGCAGTGCCTCACGGGCTGGTACAGCATCACATGATGCAGTTTCTCTATCCCACCGTTCCACAGGCAACTTACTAGATTACCAGCTGCTTTTCAACTGCAGTGTGCGTGGCAGGGTAGAAACTCTTTGTGTGGGGGGAGAGACAGTGTGTGTGTTGGGGAAGAGTGAGTGTGTTGACCTAGGTAGGAGCAGATCATTATTATCCCTACTTGAAAGAGGGAGAAGCTAAGGCTGAGAAAGAAGAATTGACTTGTCTTAGGTCACACAGCCAGTCAGTGGCAGAGTTGGGAATAGGACCCAAGAGCCCTGATTTTCAAACTAACCTTCGGATCTTGAATTTCATACACTGAATGACCTGAATAAAGTGCTCTCAGATGAGCTCCAGACCAACAACAGTGACAGTAAATATTCAGCAAGTATTTGAGGAGAACTGCAATGTTAGAGAGAATCATGAACTGCTCAGAGACCATTAATGCCGAGAAGCAGCAAAATTCATCAAACACAGAACTGGTTCTGACTTATTTCCTTGGTATTAAAAGAGACCAACAAGGACCTGAGTCTCCTCCCTGTCAATAACCCCCTGCTCAGCCAATCAGGGTAGAGACTGAGGACGGGAGGCTGAGGGTTCTCACCAGAGAGCCCAAAGGATGGCCCAGGTCACTAGTGGGGATCACTGCCCGAGCTCTATTTCAGCCCCACATTTTTGGGTGGACCTCCCACAGTGGGAGCTGCAGAGCCCTCCCCCGCCACACACACACACACACACACACACACACACACACACACACACACACACACACACACACACACACACACACACACACACACACACCCCTACCTCCTGGTGTTGGGAGGGGAACAGGAGAAAGGACAAAAGAAGCAAGAAACGAAGAGAAAGGAGAGAGGATGGATGGAGGAGAAGGGGAAACAAAAAGGACAAACCCCAATGTCCCCAGTGATTCTAAGGGACAAAATCCCAGGTGCGCAATAAAATTCTGCCTCCTTAAGCTCGTGTTTTCCATGCCTAGAATTCAACTCTCACCAGATGGATCAGACTGAACAGGTTTCAAACCTCGAGGAGGCTCTTACCTTCTAAACAGGGACGGCTGTTTTCTAGTAAAATCACTGAAAGGGAAGGAGAAAACTCGAAAGAGGTTCCTCCTGGCGCTCACGTCCATGAACCCGAATACTCTCTCAGTCCTCAGAGAGAGACCTGGAGAAGGAGACTTGCTGGAGCAAAACCACAGGGGTCTCTGAGGTTCCCCTGGCCCCTCGCCCCTGTCCTGCCTCGCTGATGTCAGCATCTCTCTGTGAGGTCACCACCTCCCCACCACCTCTGACCAATAGGCTGAGGTCCTGCCAAAGGCCTTTGTGATGTCACTGCCACACCCCTCCCTTTCTGTGCCAATGTCCTGCCCCTGGCCAGGCACTTTGGAGGTTTGAGCTACTCCCTGTGGATCACCCCACTCAAGGAGCGTTCGTTCTAGGCAGCAAGCCAGCTAGACAGGAAAACATCAGACGCTGCTCCCAATGCTACACTCAGTTTTTCAGAAATTAGTTGACTTCATGGCCAGAAGAGACCATTAGAGCATCTAATCTGACCCCCTGCATATCACAGGCCTCCTGTAGGACACAAGAGCTACTTTTGGGGCAAACACATTCCAGAAAGGCATCTAGTCTTCATTAAACGACATCAAGAGATGGCAAATCCACCACTTTCCTTGGTAGCTTGTTCCTGTGGTGAATCATCCTCGCTGTTGAATATTTGTGCCTTTGTTGTAATATGAATTTGTCTCTTTTCATATTAAAAGAGCCCTTTAATACCCAATCCTTTCTCTCCATTAAGGCACTTCAACACTTCAATGAAGCCACCTTTCAAACAGGTTGAGCTCTTTCAATAGCTCACTCGAAGGCATTTTTCTCCAGACCTCAGAACATTTGGTGGCTCTTTGCTGCCCCAGCTCCAATTTCATAACATCTTTTTCACATGAGGACACCAAAACTGGAGGCTATTCCAGTATCAGTCTCACTGATGCCGTGTCACCTCCTGTGATGTTATTGACATAATCTGTAACTGTATAGATCACTGCTGCGACCACGGTTCTATATTTGCAGCCAATATTGTCGAAAGGTTGTCGTGTAAGGGGGTCTATGGAGAGGTTCTGATTGGCTGATTATAATGATGCTATCTCTAACTGTGCATCATTTTTGTAGTTGACGTTATGAATATTGGCTCTATGCTGCCCGTATTTCAAACTTGTGATATGCTTCTGGGGAACACCCCGGACAAGTTGGTGTCAGTTCTGCCTAGAACGAACGCTCCTTGAGTGGGGTGATCCACAGGGAGTAGCTCAAACCTCCAAAGTGCCTGGCCAGGGGCAGGACATTGGCACAGCAAGGGAGGGGTGCGGCAGTGACATCACAAAGGCCTTTGGCAGGACCTCAGCCTATTGGTCAGAGGTGGTGGGGAGGTGGTGACCTCACAGAGAGATGCTGACATCAGCCAGGCAGGACAGGGGTGAGGGGCCAGGGAAACCTCAGAGACCCCTGTGGCTTTGCTTCAGCAAGTCTCCTTCTCCAGGTCTCTCTTTGAGGACTGAGAGAGTATTCGGGTTCACGGATGTGAGCGCCAGGAGGAACCTCTTTCGAGTTTTCTCCTTCCCTTTCAGTGATTTTACTAGAAAACAGCCGTCCCTGTTTAGAAGGTAAGAGCCTCCTGGAGGTTTGAAACCTGTTCAGTCTGATCCATCTGGTGAGAGTTGAATTCTAGGCATGGAAAACACAAGCTTAAGGAGGCCGAATTTTATTCTGAATTTTATTTGATCCCCACCAGTGACCTGGGCCATCCTTTGGGCTCTCTGGTGAGAACCCTCAGCCTCCCTTCCTCAGTCTCTACCCTGATTGGCTGAGCAGGTGGTAATTGACAGGGAGGAGACTCAGGTCCTTGTTGGTCTCTTTTAAGACCAAGGAAATAAGTCAGAACCAGTTCTGTGTTTGATGGATTTTGCTGCTTCTCTGCATTAATGGTCTCTGAGCAGTTCATGATTCTCTCTAACATTGCAGTTCTCCTCAAATACTTGCTGAATAAGTCCTGTGCACTGTTGTTGGTCTGGAGCTCATCTGAGAGCACTTTATTCAGGTTATTCAATGTCTGAAATTCAAGAGCCAATGGTTAGTTTGAAAATCAGGGCTCCTGGGTCCTATTCCCAGGGCCGGCTCTACAGTTTTTGCCGCCCCAAGCAGCGCGCCGAATTGCCGCCCTGGGCGAGGGGGGGGGGCAGTCCGTGTGCCCTTAGGGCAGCAGGCGCGTTTCTGCGGCAGCGGCAATTCGGCGGCAGCTTCTATGTTTAGCTGAAGCCACCCCTGACAGCTAAACATAGAAGCTGCCTCCGAATTGCCGCTGCCGCAGAAATGCGCCTGCCACCCTAACGGCATACAGACTGCCCCTCCGCCCCGCCCGCAGCAGCAATTCGGCGCGCTACTTGGGGGCAAAGCAAGGGGGACTGCCGCCCCTTGCAGAATGCTGCCCCAAGCACCAGCGTGGAATGCTGGTGCCTGGAGCCGGCCCTGCCTATTCCCAACTCTGCCACTGACTGGGTGTGTGACCTAAGACAAGTCAATTCTCCTTTCTCAGCCTTAGCTTCTCGCTCTTTCAAGTAGGGATAATAATGATCCACTCATACCTACCTCATGGTGGGTGAAGGATGGGGATCCATTGGAGAGTGTCACTAGGAGTAGTGCATAATATGAGGTGTCCTATCACGTTTACTCAGAGCAGATTATGACATAATAGAATAGCTGAAACAGTCTATTTTATTTGTATTTTTTTATTTTTAAATTGTTAAGAGCAGCAATGACTTAGCTCAGATTGAAGCATCTTATCTAATGTTTGAGATCGAAGTGTCTCCTCTTTGTGTGCGATGAGACAATTTAACGCACTGTGACAAACAGGAGATGCTTTTGTTTTGAACAAAATCTTTTTGCAAAGAACTTTCATCCCACTTGTTATGATTTCGAGAAACAAACTGGTTTAATCTGAATGGGATTTTCTGACAGAAATGGTTTAAATGAAATTTCCCCACCATTTCAATTCCTGGGCTCTATCCCTGCCTCTGGAGTTTTTTTTTGTCTGTTAGAACAGGAGTCGGAACTGGTGGCTTCTCTTTCTGGCTCTGCCACTGCCTTGCTGTGTAGGCCCTTGGGTAGGTCATTTCCCTTCTCTGGACCTCAGGCTCCTCCCCATCTGTCCAATGGGAACAGGGACAGTTCTTGAACTCTGGGCAGTTGTGAGCCTGAGTGAGATAAGGGGCGATAAAGCCCTCTGTGAAGGAGAAAGGGGAGTTTCACGGTGTTTAGCACCAAGGAATTCTAAAGTTTGCTAAAATGTCTAGTCTGCGGAAACAAGAAATGGTCGGGGCCAAGCTTTTTAACCACTGCCTTTCTTAAAGCCCATTCAGGGATGTGAGTCTCTGTCTTTTCGGTACCTGGGGTTCTTTGCCAGCAGGAGAGAAGAGGTTCCTGCCTCCATTTTTGTGGCCTTAACAAACCAGGTGTTGTGCCCCAGTTCTCGTCTGAGATCCCTGAAAAAGAACATCCCTTCCCATCCATGAACAAGACAGGACCTATCTTTCAAAGGGGAACAAAGAGACCCCATTGGACTTGCAGACTAGCTAGCCTCACTTCCATAGCTGGAGAGATACTGGAATACATTCTTAAACAATCAGTTTGTCAGCAGCACCTACAGGATAATTTGATTCTTAGGACGAGTGAGCATGGATTTGTCAAGAACATATCATCCCAAACCCAGCCTCTTTCTTTCTTTGGCAGGGTTCCGGGCCTAGTGGAGGTGGGTGAACAGTAGATGGGATCTATCTCGGGGTTACTAAGACTTTTGACACAATCCCGCAGGACATTCTCACAAGCAAACGAGGGAAATGCAGTCCAGCTGCAATCACTGTCATGTGGGTGCAGAGCTGGTTGAAAGCCCAGACTCCAAGGGCCCTTCTCCAGGTTTGGCTGTCCAACGGAGAGGGGGCACCTAGTGGGTCCAGCAGGGATCAGTCCGGGGTCCGGTACTATTCAATAGTTTCATGAATGATTTGGAAGATGGAGTGGAGAGCCTGCTTCTAAAATGTGCAACTGACACCAAGCACTTTGGAGCTCAGGATTGGAATTCAAAACGCCCGTAACAAATTGGAGACTTGGTCTTCTTGAGCCAAACCCCATGGCTGGGCCCCTCTCCCTAGACTGGGCTGAAGTGAAACCCCAGAGCCAAAAACTCCTCCTCCTGGGCAGCGCACTCCGACCTTGAATGGTCAGATGCTGCTTAGCTCTGTCAGAGCAGCTTTGGCTGGGGGATTCTCCCAACACTTTCCAATAGTGGGAAGGTACGAAATCCCCATTTGCCTGCTGGGGACGGAGCCCTAGAGGGGGGAGCAACTTGCCCAAAGTCCCACCGGAAAAGGAAAACAACCAGCAGTGGAACCAATAGGGGTGTCAGGATCTTGGAG
Source organism: Mauremys mutica (assembly GCF_020497125.1). Taxonomy (NCBI): domain Eukaryota; kingdom Metazoa; phylum Chordata; order Testudines; family Geoemydidae; genus Mauremys; species Mauremys mutica. Next base: position 85,129 of record NW_025423270.1, on the reverse strand, counting down.
GCACTGTCACCCCCACACTAGGATGGCATTCTGCACCCCCTGCTGCTGGCCGAGTTTCTCCGTCCCTTGGCAATAAGACAGTCTAAAACCCCAACCAGGGTTATTGTATCTGCTACCCAAGATCCATAAACCTGGAAATCCTGGATGCCCCATCATCTCAGGCATTGGCACCCTGACAGCAGGATTGTCTGGCTATGTAGACGCTCCATCATCATTCCACGCAAAGATGGACTACAAGCTGCCAGGAACAGTATCCCCGATAATGTCACAGCTGAACTTTGTGACTTTGTCCTCACCCATAACTATTTCACATTTGGGGACAATGTGTACCTTCAAGTCAGCGGCACTGCTATGGGTACTCACATGGCCCCACAGTATGCCAACGTTTTTATGGCTGACTTAGAACAACGCTTCCTCAGCTCTCGTCCCCTAATGCCCCTACTCTACTTGTGCTACACTGCTGACATCTTCATCATCTGGTCCCATGGAAAAGAAAACCCTTGAGGAATTCCACCATGATTTCAACAATTTCCATCCCACCTCCAACCTCTGCCTGGACCAGTCCACACAAGAGATCCACTTCCTGGACACTACTGTGCTAATAAGCGATGGTCACATAAACACCACCCTATACCGGAAACATACTGAACGCTATACTTACCTACATGTCTCCAGCTTTCACCCAGACCACATCACACAATCCATTGTCTACAGCCAAGCTCTAAGATACAGCCACATTTGCTCCAACCCCTCAGACAGAGACAAACACCTACAAGATCTCTATCAAGCGTTCTTACAACTACACTACCCACCTGCTGAAGTGAACAAGCAGATTGACAGAGCCAGAAGAGTACCCAGAAGTCACCTACTACAGGACAGGCCCAACAAAGAAAGTAACAGAACCCCACGAGCCGTCACCTTCAGCCCCCAACTAAAACCTCTCCAGTGCATCATGAAGTATCTAAAACTCGTCCTGAAGGACAATCCCTCACTCTCACAGATCTTGGGAGACAGGCCAGTCCTTGCTTACTGACAGCCCCCCAACCTGAAGCAAATACTTACCAGCAACCACACAACAAAAACACTAACCCAGGAATTTATCCTTGCAACAAAGCCCATTGCCAACTCTGTCCACATATCTATTCAGGGGACACCATCATAGGACCTAATCACATCAGCCATGCTATCAGGGGCTCATTTACTTGCACATCTACCAATGTGATATGTGCCATCATGTGCCAGCAATGCCTCTCTGCCATGTACATTGGCCAAACCAGAGAGTCTCTACATAAAAGAATAAATGGACACAAATCAGACATCAAGAGTTATAACATTCAAACACAGCCAGAGAACACTTCAATCTCCCTGGTCACTCGATTACAGACCTAAAAGTCGCAATATTACAACAAAAGACCTTCAACAACAGACTCCCACGAGAGATGCTGAATTGGAATTAATTTGCAAACTGGACACCATTAAATTAGGCTTGAATAAAGACTGGGAGTGGGTGAGTCATTACACAAAGTAAAACTATTTCCCCATGTTTATTTGTCCCCCTACTGTTACTCACACCTTCTTGTCAACTGTGGGAAATGGGCCATCCTGATTATCTCTACAAGTTTTTTTCTCCTGCTGATAATAGCTCACCTTAACTGCTCACTCTCATTATAGTGTGGATGGCAACACCCATTTTTTCATGTTCTCTGTGTATATATATATCTTCCTGCTGTATTTTCCACTGTATGCATCTGATGAAGTGGATTTTAGCCCACGAAAGCTTATGCTCAAATAAGTTTGTTAGTCTCTAAGGTGCCACAAGTACTCCTCATTATTTTTGCAGATAAATTAATGGAGGTTAAGTCCATTAATGGCTATTAGGCAGCCTGGGTAAGGAATGGTGTCCCTAGCCTCTGTTTGTCAGAGGATGGAGATGGATGGCAGGAGAGAGATCACTTGATCATTACCTGTTAGGTTCAATCCCTCTGGGGCACCTGGCATTGGCCACTGTTGGCAGATAGGATATGTGGTTGGATGGACCTTTGGTCTGACCCAGTCTGGCCGTTCTTATGAAGGGAGGGGCAGAGTCCTGCAATAGAGTTTCTGTAGTGTAGTGGTAATCACGTTTGCCTAACACGCAAAAGGTCCCTGGTTCAAAACCAGGCAGAAACATGATGGCTTAATTCTTCCCAGCTCCTAGTGGCCTATCCCTGCTGTTGTAGGAGCAGCAGTGATTTCTATGCTCAATAGGTCTGTTATACTTCCCCCATTCCCATTTTTGTCTCCTCTCCCTCTCTGAATGCCTGTGAAGTGGCTTTCCCCCTCTCCCTCCCGCTCCCTCCTGCAATGCTTGTGGGATGAAGGGGCTGGTTGAACGGCTGGAAGATCAGAAGAGCTCCTAGATAGACAAGGTGTCTGGGACTCTCATTAGGCAGCGATCACACACCCAGAGCATGGACACTGGCTGAGGTGGAGTGTGACCCACCAGATGCAGCCAAGTCATCTCCAGTCACAGGCCATGAGGAGCAGGTCCTTAAAAGGGGAAGGAGCCATGTGCTCAGGAGTCACTCACAAGCTTGTACCTCCAGTGAATGCCCCTCACCCCGACCGCCTGGCCAGTGGTTCGCTGCATTGCAGTTCATTGTGCCTCAGGAAGACTTACCTTCATCGCACCGTCCATCACGGCGCTGTGGGACACTTACCTGGCAGAATCCTGTGCCTGCCTCTTGGCTTCCCAGGGATGGCTACTTGCAGCCCAGGAGAAGAAGGATGGTTCTAGTGAAAGGACGACAAGCAAAGCTCTGGGAGGAAATTTCGGTGTGGGCTCTGTGCTGGGGGTGGGGGTGGGATGCAGGAGGGGTGGTGCAGCTCCCAAAGTGACTGGTACACACAACCCTCTGGCAGTAGCTCCTAGAAGAGTGGGGCCAGGGGATCTCCGTATGCTGCTGTCTGCAGGCGCTGCCCCCAGAGCTCCCATTGGCTACAGTTCCTGGCCAATGGGAGCTGCAGAGTTGGTGCTCGGGGCAGGGGCAGCACGTGGAGACACTCCCCCTGCCCCAGGGGATGCTGGGACATGCCAGCCACTTCTGGGAGCGGCACGGAGGGACGGAGGTAGAGTGGGCAGGGAGCCACCTTAGTGCTGCTGGCACATCTCTGCACACGCATTGGGGAGGGGAGCAGAGGGCCTCCATGTGCTGCCTGGGGTAGGGGCAGAGCACGGAGCTGCCTCCCCTCCCGGGTCTATTCCAGGAGCGGGTGGGTGGGGTCTTTTGGCCTGCAAGGTGCAGCAGGTCGGACTAGATGATCACACTGGTCCCTTCTGACCTTAAAGGCTCTGAGTCTAAAAGGGAGAGGGAAGTAAAGGAAATTTAAAAAAAAAATAAACCAAGCATTGTAATAGCAGGATGACTCCAACTACTCATTATATAGTCCCACCCCTTTCTTCCTCCACTGGGTGTTTAATGACCTGTTGGGATTTGGGACACTGATTCTCTCATTCCATTGATAAACTGATACAACATGACTGAAATTAAATCAATTCCCAGTGGGGGAATCATCATATCAGCTGGGAATTGAACCCAGGTCAACTGCTTGGAAGACAGCTATGCTCACCACTATACCACCAATGCATCTGGTGAAACACTCTGATTTTTCACACTTGGTGTCTGGTCACCTTACTTCTCAGCATGAGGCAAATGTCTCTGTGGTCTCTGCCATTCATCGTGGGGAGTTTCCCCACTGATAACAGTTCTTGCTGGGTTGGGGATGGGAGAGAGAAGAGGCGTTTATTCTGTTTCGTTTCCTCTCCATTTTCTGTTCCTCCCCGTCCCTTCCAGGGTCCTCCCTTCCATTTCAGACTGTGCAGTGACATCCTCCCCGCACCCAGGACTCTCGAGCCTCTGGAGCAGCACGATCCCATGAGATCCTCAGTGACCAAGGGTCTTTTCCAACTTCCAGGAGACCCAGCTTGAGTCTAAAGGAAGCTCTGTTCCTTCCTGGGGATCCTCTCTCCCTTCCTGGAGATCAAGATCATGAAGCCTCTGCCTTGCCTCCTGGGTCTGAATTAATGTCCCATTTCCCACTATCTGCTCGAAAGAAACAAATGTTTCTAACCCAGGTGAGCGGCGTTAATTCAGCTGGAATCCTTCATCCACATTCCTTAGGAGATACAGACTCTCTGTGACACAGACTGACTGGGGTTCATCTCTGCATGTCCCCAATGGGGAAGGAAAGACACTGAGGGGGAAGGAAGAAGATGGACAGAAGGAGTCAAATGGGGCTAGACCAGAATAGGACATTTTCTGCCTGTTAAAATGTACTAGACTCTAATTGCTTAAAACAAAACAAAAACCCACCAGCTTCTGTTTGAACCACCAGCTTTTCACAGAGCAGCCAAAGTGGTGAAGCACAGACACACATAACCACCGACAGCCCAAGTTTGTCTAAGAAGCACCTATAGTGGCTCATGCAGGGGGAAATACAGCTGTGGGTGTGAGTTCAGGCCTTACCCAGAGCATTGGTTTTCATTAGCCACGGAGCTTCCCCCACTTGCTTTGCCCAATTCACATGGAAAGTGCCATAGGAGGGTGATGAGAGTAAATTCTAAACTCTGAAATGCAGCGGTTGGCCCAGAGATGGGATAAGGGGTTTGAAGAGAAAAAGCTCTAAGAGTATAAAACCAGACAGTCTCCAGGGGCAGGTATGGTACAACGCCTCAACAGGGAGCCATTCGGGGGAAGGGGTTTCACTTCCTCTGTTAAATGTCCTGAGAGGTATTTGAAGGTGAAGATAACGCCATGGCTAACAAGTGACTGGCATGTCCTGGGTTAAAGAAAGGGACCTGGGTTAATAGTCTGAAGATTTGCGTTACCGTCACTGTCTGACCCCCCTTCAGTGTGGAGCAGGTGTGTACGTTGCTGGGTGGAACGCACAGACTCCTGCAGAGCAGGGGCAGCTGTTTCCATGGCAGAGAGCCTGGCACTTAGGAGACTTTCTACACTTGCTGTTTTGAAGCAATTCAGTAAAATAACAGTGGAGCTACAATGTCTGGTCCAAAATTTCAGCCGCCCCGGTGCAAAAACGCTATTTTAGGATCTACATCGGAGGCTCCCGGCACTAGGACACCTGACCAGAGAGCTCAGTGGGGGCGTAACAGCTGCTGACTCTGAGGGTCCCGGGCTAAATCCACTTGCAGCGGGAAGTGTTTTGATTTATTTGATGGATAATGAGCACCAGCTACCAGGGGAGAAGCCCTGAGAGTCGCTGCCACTCCAGCTGCTGCTAGGGCAGGGGGGAGCCCCAGGGGGCCAGCTGCTGCTCTGGCCACCCCAGAAGTGCTGCCAGAGGCCACCAAGCTGTGGCTGCTCCTGCTGCCCTCGGGACCACTGGTCAAGTGGTCCCCAGGGCCAGCCGCATTGGCCGCTGCTTGGGTGGTCCCTGGAGCCAGTTGATTGAGTGGCCCTGGAGTCAGCCACTGTGCCCACTGCAGAAGTCACGGAGGTTGCAGGAAGTCACAGAATCCGTCACTTCCACCACCTCCGTGACAGACACGGAGACAAACCCCTCCCTGCTGTGACTGCAGTTCCTGGAAGGAAAGAGAAGAACAGAAAGTGACGAGAGAAGGAAAGAGAGAGACTCCCTGTCACCTCTCTCCCTGCTGCCTCCCCCCTTGTATTCTGTAACCCCATCTCACTGGGTTCCCTGTGCTGGTGCCATGGGGGGTGACTCTAGAGTTCTGGGGATTTGGGGGGAGGGGAAGGGGGCTCTTCACTTCTCAGCGTTTCACACAAATTTGTCTTTGGGCTGAAATTTCTCCTGTGAGGCCTCTCAGTCAGAGCTGTACCCCACCCCCTTCAGTAGGGGTGTGTGTAAATTGCCGAGCAGGCAGAGAAGTCGCCCATAAAGGGACATATTGATCCGCTGACTGGTTCTGACCTGGGTCCCACGTCCTCTGACACAGGCTCATGTGCAGAACATGGGAGCTCTGGCTTGTCCTAAATGCTGTAGAGTGTGAGTTCCTGGAAAGGGCAGGGGAGAGGGAGCAAGAGGAGAAAGGCAGAGACATTGGAGACGAGGAATTGGGGGGAGAAGAAGGAGAGAACAGAGAGACAATAAATGATTGAAGCAGAACAGGTGTCCCAGCTCAATCTTGCTCATCACAGGTGTTCAGAGACACAGGTAGTTGCGGGTTTTCCAGTGTCAAGTCTGAACTTGGATTCTAAAACTGTGCGTTGAAATATCAAGGGGATCTCCACATACCTGAGCTCTTCCCCTCTCCCCTTTTTTAGTATTAATTTTTATTTTGACGTGTTTGGCTTAACCGTGATCGTCTCTTTCCCCACCTGTATTGCAATTTGGGGTTTATGTTTATTTTGCCTCCCTGTTGTTCATGTCATTATAATTGTAACAGCAAAGGAACCTGCAGGAGCAAAAACTGACTCAAAACTTCATTTCCCCATCATGCCGGAACATCCTACAAACAGCTCACGCAGCTGGAATCATAACACGCAAGGCCAGTGGATGGGAGATGCAGGTTTCCAAGTGTTCTGTCTTTCTCAGATGACACATTCCAGCCCCTTGTGTGCCTCCATCCTGTACGACCTGCTGGACTTTGACACATTTATTGTCTCATTCTATTGATAATGTGATTGTAACACAATGTGACTGAAATTAAACCACTTCCCAATGAGGAAACAACAGAAGAGAAAAGCCATTATTGCATTGGCTGGGAATCAAACCCAGATTAATTGCTTAGAAGACACCTACACACACCACTATACCACCAATGCATCTGGCAGGAGTAGCTTTCTTGCAGGCTCTGTGCGCTGGCAAAGGGGGTGACACATGACCATGGAGTTAGTGAGCAGGGTGGATGGGCTGGAAGCTGCCTGACAGCTGGGAGCAGAGTTAGGATCCCAGAGTGACTGAAAGGGGGCAAAGGTGAAAACAGATCTCACTGGGAGCTGGCCCCACACCCGCCCCGCCCCTAGGAGAGGGGAACTGAAGCTCAACTTCAATCACAGAAAAATCTTCCCTGAGAAGGAAGGGGACAGCTTGTTTTAAAGACCAGGTTTGTGTTTGTTCCTGCTACATACGGAGGGGCTGGGTAGTGCTGATTCCAGCCCCCAGACTCTGGGAGGATAAGGAACAAATTCAGGCTGCCAGTGACCTGCAGGAGGGAGATGATCTTTTGACCGTGACGGACGCCTCGTCCTAAAGGCCTTTGTCTGCCCCCTTCCAGTGACTGTTTGGCACAGGAATGCAGCCCCCACTCCTGGGTCTCTCCTGGGGAAATAATGTTTCTGTGCAAAACACCAAAGCTTTTAACAGAAAAGGAAATGGCCACACGATGGGACTAGGACATAAGGAATGAAACACAAGATCCTTCTCTCCTGTGCATTGACTTTTAACCTTGTTTGTGGTGGTGTTGTATCCATGTTGGTCCCAGGGGTCCTCTGGGGTGCTGGGCATTGGCCACTTTCGGGAGAGTGGGCTAGATGAACTGGTCTGACTCAGTGTGGCTGTTCTTATGTTATAACTGCTGGTTATGGAAGAGACGACCTTCCAGGCTACACAGAACTGAAGAAGTGTGTGGGGTTAGCTCCACAGCTTGTCTCTTTCACCAACAGAGGTTGGTCCTCTTACCCTCACCACCTTGTCTCTCTTGGAATCTGAAAAGTGTTTTCTCTCCACTCCCCTTGGAGAGAAGTTAAGTTTCCCTTTGGGCAACTATCAGGCTGAAGCAATTGTATTGACTGTGACACTAGAATTGAAGATTTAATATTATAAATAAATGAGTCTAAACCTGAGGTTCTGGTTTTCACATTGGTTTTTCTAACTCCGTTCCCAATTCTCTTCTAGAAAGGCCTCCAGGACGCCTGCCCAGCCCAGCAAAAGTGGCAAGGAGAAAGCCCACACTGCTGCTCTTTCAGGTACTTGAAGGCTGCTATAAAATCCCCCCTCACTCCGTCAGTCCCCAGTCTGTGGAGTGCCTGGGATTCTTCCATCCTAAGTGCAGGACTCTGCACTTCTCCTTGTTGAACCTCCTCAGATTTCTTTTGGCCCAATCCTCCAATTTGTCTAGGGCACTCTGGACCCAAACCCTGTCCTCCAGCGCTTGGATTCTTTACATGCTTTCACAGAGCAAAGAGCACATATTCCATGATTTCATAGGGCAGAGTTTTGTGCTATCGGGAGATTTCCCTGTGCGAATGTGACAGGTGGATCAACATAGAGACACATTGTGACCCTTCTCAGGGTGCTGAGGGATGTGAGTCTCCTTGTTGCCACCTGCCACAAGGAAGAGGGAGTTTTGCATTTGGCAGCTGGATGTTAGTGACCAAACTCACCAGCCTGCTGGAACTCAAGGACCCTCCTCTGAGCAACAGCAGCCACCTTAACCCTTGAGTTCCTTCAATGTGTCCCCCTCTGGGGTCCAGCCCGGATCACCAGATACTTGGTGAAATCCCAGATCCTCTCTTCCCCAAGTATCCCAGGTTACTAGTTTTACTGTGGACCATTGCTACTGTATTTCACACAACACCTGAATCCAGTTATCGAACAAGCAAAAAATTTATTTAACAACGGATAGAGATTTAAACAAACCAACGTGAGTGATGGAAACCAACTGTTACCAACTAAACAAAGGCAGAAAATGATAGAATAGAAAGGCCAGCACAAAAAACAGAGAGAGGAACAATAAGATACTAAAAGGACAATGGTTGGAACTCTCCATTTCTCTCTGTCTTTGGATTGATGGGTACTAGAGCTGTAGCAACAGTTGAGGAACCAGGGTAAATTAAATCTAAGGTTTGAGCTGCTAGTGAAGCATTTCCCACACTCACGGCATTCATAGGGCCTCTCTCCTCTGTGAATTGTTTGATGCCTAATAAGGTGTGAAATGCGATTGAAGGTTTTCCCACACTCACGGCATTCATAGGGCCTTTCCCCTGTGTGGATTCTCTGATGTTTAGAAAGGTCTGAACTTCTAGTGAAGCTTTTCCCACACTCACTGCATTCATAGGGCCTGTCCCCTGTGTGGATTGTCTGATGTACAGAAAGGGCTGAGCTGTGAGAGAAGGTTTTTCCACACTCCCTGCATGTATTTTTTCTCTTTCGCCTGAGGATATCCTGCTGTGTTGTGGTTTCCATGAGGACCTTCTGAGTTCCCCAACAGGAAATAAATTTATCCACTTTCTTCCCTGGCTGGTTTCCTTGATCTGTTTTTGGTCTGTGCTGAATCTCCCAGGATTTTCCCTGCTCATGACTCCTGGACACATTCCTTTTCCATCTTTGAGATAATGGTCTGTTTTTACCCAGTGGCTCAACATTTTCAGGCTGAGAATTCTGCTCCTCTTTCTCACATGCCATTGCATCACCTGCTGTGACAGAGACAGAAACCTCAAACAGGGATGGAAAGGGGAAGACCAAACAAAAACAAGTGCTGAAGACAGGTCAAATAAAAATCAGGAGCTGAACTCCCCCAAACTCTTCCCCCAAATAGGAGAGAGGAGGGGGATGAATTCAGCCTTCACATCCCATCCAAATATGCAGGGGGAAGGGAGGAAGCTACTCCCTGGTGTCTGCTAGGATCTATAGGAAGCCATGAACTATATTTACCCTGAGGATATGACCCCTGCAAGGGACAATAATGAACCGAGAGACCTCCCCAAGAGCTTTGTAGGGCATCCCAGATGTTTCCTTCAGGCACTTACAGATTCTGAGGTGGTTTAATGTTTCCTCACCTGTGCAGGAAGATCTCAGGATCTCTCTTTCCTCTGACCGCTGGAGGTCTGGGACCCATGGCTCTTCCCCTTGTTCCAGCTGGGAGATCACATCAAGTTGGAAAACTAGAAACCCTGCTCAGATGAAAGAAAACAAAGGAGTTCAGTTGATTTCATAAGACTTGGTCATAAAAAAAACATTCTATTAATTTAACTTCAGTGCTTAGTGTGACCTGGTGGGCCAGGGGCAGATCTCACTGAAAATGCCAAAGTTAGGGCAGGCTGAAAAAGGGAAAGCAGATGCTCCCAAAACTGCTGGTTAACACTGAAGTTAAACTCACCGACCAGTCACCAACTGTGCTTCTGATCCCCCACACGGGTTATCGAGAAGCTGAAAAAAGAAATCACACGGCCCGCTTTATTGCATCCCTGTTCTCTGACTCCCAATCAGCAACTAGGTCCAGTACAGTGAGAGGTTATTTTAAAACTCTGCTCACATAAACAAAGTGTTCCTCTGACCCCAAAGGGTCAACCACATCACCAGGTCAGTATAGGTTTGGATATTACCAAAAATTCCATCCTTCCAGCCAATTCTTTAGCATCTAAACTAAAGGCTTAAAGGAAATAAAGACAGAAAGAAGTTAAATGGGAAAGCAGTCAGATACATTCCGAAATGGATATATCAGGTTCTTAGCAGTATTGGTGAGTTGCTGGCTTGAAAGTCCATCTGGAACACATCCATAGATTGGATGGGTCATTCAATCCTTTGTTCCAGGGTTCAGTTTGTAGAGAAGTTGCTCCAGAGGTAGGAAGGGGGATTGAAGACAAAATGGAGATGATGCAGCTGCCCTTTACATTCCTTTTGCCATGTGGCCTGTATTTCCTGTGTCCCAAACACAGGCTTCACAGCACGTGGCATGGAAAAGCCTTGAAGTTCTCATTACACAGGCATATCCCGGCATGTCTTGCTGACTCAATAGGTGTATCCCCTTGGTCCTTTCCATGGGCTCATTGTACAGATGATGACTCTCAATGGGCCATCAAACAGGCTAGGCAGTGTTGATGCCAATATGTCTGGGGGTGTCACCCAGAAACACTGCACAAGTCTGGAAATGCAGATATACCCTTCATATCTATCACTCACAATACAAAGGTGATACAAACGTAGAAACAAAATTATCATACTTGGCAAATCATAACATTTTCACTGACACCTTACATGGCATATCTAGCACAATTCATTGCAATTTTATCAGATTATAATATTATTTTATTATTAATACCAAAGTGTGTCACAATTCCATACAGTGTCACACTTGGTAAACCAGTGAATTCCCTGGACCAGTTCCCCAGGTCCTTGAAGATGCTGAACACTGTGCTTATGAGGGATTGATATACCCACATATCTGCTGGGAACACACACACAGACACTGTGTCAGTCTATACCCCTGTGTTCACTAGAAAATTATGATCAATTTTGTACGCAGTATGGCTTGTGAGGTATCATTTGAAAATGCATAACCTACTGAATATTATCCTCCTGTTAAAACGTGTAGTAACACTGTATGTAAAGTTATGAGATTTTACTGTATGATATTACTGAAAAAGTTACAATTCTGGGGAACACCCACAGACCAGTTCCTCAGAGACAGCAAGGCAAACAGCTGGTCAAAGAGCCAGTCTCCGGCAGGGGGAAGGTGGGAAGAAGACATTTACATTCCATCACAGGGACCACTTGAAGTTGTTGTGGAAAATGACCACACGACTGATTTTGAATCAGCTCAGCCTGAGGCTCTTTTCTTGGTTAAAAGTGCGCAGGGGGCGACAGCTATTGGAATACTGTCCCCCTGAGCTAAAAATCACACAAGCCTTTTAAAGCTTAAAACCACAAACAATGACACATACGTTGCACGTTAATTTCCTTATTTGGAATATATTGCAAAATATGATGCAGGTCAACAGCAAACTGAACAATCAGTTTTCCATATTCGGTCTTTCCTCTTATTGTTATTACACCTGGTGATATGGGAGCAAGACTCTGCATGTCTCAAGAAATGTCACTACCAACCTAGGCCATTTTCACATGCTGGGGTGCAATCCAGAGCAGTGAGGAGTTGTGTCATCTGTAATCCTGGGTGAGATTCAGTGTTCTGCTGCTGGAGCTCCCCTGTCTGGATACTCCCAGCCAGCATTCAAGGATGCACCGAGTGTCTGTGTGATAAGTAACCCTGGACCGGCAGCTCAGACTCCAGCCGCCTGCTTGTTACACCCCAAGCACTTTCTGGTTTGGGTAGAGAAGGCTCAGGGTTTGAGAGAAGGCCGGGGGTAGGAAACTTCTGTTCGTTATGCTGGACCTAACCCCCAGTTTTACTTGAGTAAAGAGGAGATATTTGACACTGTGTGATACTGCTCCTGTGCTGTGTTCCCAAACTGTTCTGCAGCAGGGGAGGGTCTCTGGTAGTGTGTGTGTGTCACTGGCATATTGGGGTGATGCTGCCTGGGCTGGCTCTAACAATTTTGCCGCCCCAAGCAAAAAAAAAGGAGCGCCACCCTGCGCCTGCGAGCGCCGCCCGACCCCTCCCTGAGCGTCGCGCCGCCCAAGTCCCCGCCCCCCCAGCGTTGCGTCGCATCCTCTTAGTCCCCACCCCCCCAGAGCCATGCCGCCCAAGACCCCGCCCCCCAGCGCTGCATCGTGACCCCAGCGTCGCATCGCCCAAGTCCCCGCCCCCCAGCGCCACGTCGCGCCGCCCAAGTCCCCGCCCCACCCCCCCACGCCACCTGGCCAAACCAAAAACAACAAAAACAAGCCCCGATTGCTGCCCCCTCCCAAGGTGCCGCCCCAAGCATGTGCTTGGTAGGCTGGTGCCTGGAGCCGGCCCTGGATGCTGCAACAGGACAGAGTAGAGGTGGCGTTGTGGGGGTGACATGAACCTTCACTCTTCATTTCCCCTTCCAAGAACGGAGGGGACAGGAACCCTTACCCAGCGAGGTCACATTCTCATAGTTCTCCTGCATGACATCCCTGTAGAGGGCTCTCTGAGTGGGGTCCAGCAGAGCCCCCTCTTCCCTGGTGAAGTACACAGCCACCTCCTCGAAGGTCACCGGCCCCTGAAAGAGCAAGAGTCCAACACTCAGTACCTGCTGCCCCACTCACAGCCCCACTATTCACGGAACAGCAGCACCAGGTAAATGGAAGCTCCGGGAGGCACATGTTAACAGAGTCCCACCTCACCTTGCCTAGAGCATCCAGGAGGCATCAGAGGGTGGAAAGAGAGAAACTTTGTGTCTCCCAGCTGACAGACGGAGGCAGGATCATCACATTTATCACATACCTACTAACGAGGACTTGATATAGGAGATGGAGCTGTCTCTGGACCCTGCTGGTGGCTCCCTGGTAGGAATCCCAACACTCTCCAAATAAAATATATGGAAGAAAGGGGAAGTCAATAGTAAAGAATAGAAGTTAGAAAGTCAGAATTGTAGAAAATTGGTAAGGGAAGCTATCAGAAATCAATGACCAATTTATGAAAATAAGAAGGACGTTTTTAAAAAGTATATTAAGTACAAAATTAATCCCTAACAATGATAGTGGTAAATTACTAGATGGAAATGGCAGAATCATCAAAATAATGCAGAAGAGGTAAAAGTGTTCAATAAATATTTCTCTCCTGGATTTGGAGAAAAACAGATGATGTAACTTGAGTAAAGAGGAGATATTTGACACTGTGTGATATCGCTCCTGTGCGCTGTTACCAAAGTGTTCTGCAGCAGGGGAGGGTCTCTGGTAGTGTGTGTGTGTCACTGGCATATTGGGGTGATGCTGAAACAGGACAGAGTAGAGGTGGCATTGTGGGGCTGGCGTGAACCTTATCTCTTCATTTCCCCTTCCAAGATCCGAGGGGACAGGAGCCCTTACCCAGCGAGGTCACAGTCTCATAGTTCTCCTGCATGACATCCCAGTAGAGGGCTCTCTGAGCGGGGTCCAGCAGAGCCCACTCTTCCCTGGTGAAATGCACAGCCACCTCCTCGAAGGTCACCGGCCCCTGAAAGAGCAAGAGTCCAACACTCAGGATCTCTTTCCCCACTCACAGCCCCACTATTTGTGGCAGAGAGGAGTGAATCAAATGGAAGCTCTGGGTGGATCACAGTCAACAGAGTCCCACCCCGACCCCGCTCAGCGTATCCAGCAAATACCAGGGTGAGGGGATGAAGAAAGAGCCCCTTGCCTCTCCCAGCAGATCCATCACACACCTACTAGCCACCGACTGATACAGGAGATGGAGCCCCGAGCAGGGTCCAGGGAGAGCTCCCTGGTAGGAAGCCCAATAACCTCCCCATTGTGAGGAGCAGGATATGAAGGGAAAGGCAGCTCCAATAAGCCTGACTCATGGGTGACCCCTTCATATTTCACAGCAGCCGCTGGTTAGTGAGCTCAGGCTCCAGCACTCGGAGTCTGGTCAGTTTGACTAGCTCCATGTAGGTGGGCTATTTTCTTTCTTCACAAATTAGGGCATTTCCACCTCCAAACCTCCTGGGTCTGTTCCTAGAATCTAGGCCACTTATTAAATAACTCCCAGCAGGTTTGCTACACCCTGGCCTCCTCCTTTCTCCACACTGTGAATTTCCTGCCCCGCTCCAACCTCCAAACCAGACTGTGCAAACCTTCCCATCTCCGGTGTATTTGCTGTCCCTCTCCTCCAGCAGGAACCCACCAGCAACCCCCCGATAATCTCTACCTGAACTGACTCCACTGCAGCCATTTCTCTTCCCTGTCCCACGCCAGGCTGGGATGACCTGGAGCAAAACATGGACGTCATTCTGCAGCCTGTCTGGGGGAGAAGGGCAGTTGTGGGCGTTTCAGAACCGGTTTTAGTTAATTTCACATCAGAATTCCCCCAGGCCCTTTCCCTGCAGACAGACACCCTAGATTCTGCCATGCTGGGAAATGCTCAATCTGTTTATTACAATGTAGACCTGGCCCCTCCTGCCAGGCTAAGCCCAGAAACATATTTAACCTCCCTTCTCCCTCCCCTCACCCCCTAACAAATTCTCTGAACACAAGGCTAGAAAAGAGCAGAACCAAAGGAGTCACTGTGGGGGATTCCCTCGGACACTGACCCCACGGCAGCCACACCCCAGCAGGGGGAATATGGAGTCAGGAACTGGCTTTTCCTCTGTCTGATCCTTGTTTTGTTCACTGGAAAGTGGTTCTGCCCAGGGATGCAGCAATACATGTGTCTGGGTGGACTAGAGAGCTAGAAATCTCTCCCCCCTCATTTCTATCACTGCCCCTTTCAGTCTCTCCTTCCCCTGTCCTCTCTCCCTGCCCCTCTGGCTGGGACAGTCCCATTCCTGGGGGCTTTGCTCTCCCAGGGCTGGATTTTCTCCTGGCAATTGCTACTCGGAGGAGAAATGAGGAGGGGCTGTTTGTGCAGAGTCACTTTCTTGCCAGTCCCCAGCACTTTCCCTGAGGTCTTTCAGTTACCTGGAGACTCTGGCTCAGAATTTAGTATTAACAGGGCCCAGGGCTGCCCTAGGGGGCTAGGACCAGCTGGAGAAAGTCATCCCCTGGGCCAGGCAGAGAAGCAGCTTTAATTAAGGTCACTTCCCAGCACAGAACCCTGCTGGGGGAGCAGCAGCTGCTAAGCCTGGTCTCCCAGATCACAATGGAGGCTGCAGCGTCTGACCCAGGAAGCTGAACCCCAGTATCCTGAGCAGAGAGGGACAGAGTGTTTGAGCAGCTTCCCTCCTTTAGCTCTCTGGGGAGAGCAGCTAATGAGAGCCCCTCCTCACAGGGAGAATTGCTGATCTCATTTGCCCCACTGTCCATCTGGAGTCACTCCTTGTCTTTCCATACAGTGACTCTGGATTAACATTGGTCTCAATGAAAACAGAGTTCAGAAAGAATGAATCCAGAATGCTGTGGAAGAGACCATTGTGCAGCCGTGCTGACCCCCCTCCCACCTCCCTCATCCCCCAGATCCAGAAGGACTGGATAATCTAGGACAATAGAACTGGAAGTTCCTGCAGTTTTCAAGAGGGGAGAAAAGCAAAAATCTGTGATTTCACCTCACAGTGTCTGATAAGTGGCTAGAAAGTTATCACAGTGACTGGGCCTGGCCGGGGAATGTCGGGCAGTGCTTGGAGACAGGATTCTGGCATAAGCTAATCAGGGAGAAGAAGAGGGGTCAGGAGCAGCCCCCAGAGCCCCAGCCAGCCCCCCCAGATATTACCTGGGACCCAGCCCCCAGAGTCCCTCGCCAGGGACCTCAGATACCCCTCAGAGTCCCACCGGCCAGACAACCCCACCAGATCTTCATTGC
The DNA here is from genome assembly GCF_020497125.1 of Mauremys mutica. Lineage (NCBI taxonomy): Eukaryota > Metazoa > Chordata > Testudines > Geoemydidae > Mauremys > Mauremys mutica. The sequence goes on along the minus strand of NW_025423270.1, from coordinate 69,087 downwards.
CAGGTTGGGAATCCCAAAGGGTTCCCCCCACCAAGAGACCCCAACAGCCAGAGACCCCCCAAAAGGGACCCCCACTGGGAACTTAGTCCCTCACTGCCTGCCTAGGATCCCCCCCCCGCCCTCCAGCAGGATCTGCCCTGCCCTTTGCCTGTCACCCCCTCCGCCCCCCTGCGGGTCCCCTGATGCTTTACAGGGGCACCCCCTGGCCTAGCACCGGGGATTCTCCCCCACACACTCTGTGCACTGGGCACGGCAGCGACCCCAGGAGTCTGCGGGGGAAGCCCAGACAGAGCCCCTGGCACAGCACCAGGCTCCCTCTAACCCCCTGTCCCGCCTCCCCAAGAGACGCCCACCCTGGCTGTTCTGCAGCCACCAGGCCCCCAGCGATACCCACCTCCAGGACCCACAGCCTCAGGGCTGGGCACATCACACCCACCCCCTGAAACCCCAAATCTCCAGAACCCACCAACCTCACTAGGGTACCCCCTGCCCAGCCACCCAGAGGCCTCCCCCCACCACAATCCCCCTTCTGCTGCTATCTCCCCACACAGCCCCACCCCCACCCAGCAACACTGTTACCTCACAGTGCCTGAGAAGTGGATAGAAAGTGACCACCGCCCCCTGCTGGCCAGTCACACAGGCAGAGGGAGTCTTGGGGGATGCCTCTTGAACAGGAGAATGGAAGGCCTGGAGGGACAAAATAGGTAAGAAATGTTCATGCCTGTCACTAGCAAATAATGGCCACCATGGATAAACCCCAGAGGTGGCTGCATCTTAGCAGTGTGGGAATCAACCCCTTACAGAGGCCATTTCCCATGGGGTTTGGGATACTTCTCAACTCACACTGCACTGAGAGTGACCTCCTCATCCCGTGCCAGCTGGAGAAAAGAAAAGGGTCCAGCCAACTCTTCTGTAACTGGTTGGGAACCACCGATCTCCAAACAGGGGGAGGCCTCTGGCTTTGATGGGTATTAAATATCTGGCTGGTCTCTTTCTTCAGCAAACATTTTAACAGAGGTAAAGGAGGGACCAAATTATTCACAAAGGAGACGGGAAAGATGATCTCTGGGCAATTTAACCCCCTACAACATCCAGGATGGAGAAGAACTCAGGGCAACAGGTTCCCTCGAAGGAAGAAGTTGCTGGGATTTAGAAACACGGGGAACAGCCCCAAACCTGAGAGGATTTTTAACTTACATTTCATAATGACATAGAAAGAGGCAAAACCTGAGCTTTGAGAGCAATGTTCGGAAATGAAAGAGAAAGGGTGGAAATCTGAGAGATTTTGGATCCATTTTGCAAATTATAGAGAGGAAAGTGGAAAATCAGAGGGATTTTATATCAGTTGTTCATAGGAGGTAAAATCTGAGTGTTTCACATCAATATTTGATAAATGAATACGGAGGAAATGGGCAACATTTGCAAACATTTTATATCCAGGTTCAAGAATCTGAGAAAAGGTGTAAATCTGAGATTTTCTTAATATTTTATAGTTAGAGAGACAGGGGGAAATCTCAGGGCATATTCAATTAGAAATAGACAACTAGAGAGCAGTGGGGCAAATGTTTAGGGTATTTTATATGAATCTTTGAGATTTGCAAAGCAAATGTGTCACAAACTGCGTATTTGATAACATGAGAGAAAAACATCAAGATCTGAGGGGATTTTATATTGCTGTTAACGAACTAGTGGAAAAGGGGGACTGTTGGACTGGATTTTATACAACTGTCCAATACATAAACACAACGTAATTGTTCCCCCACCCCCACCATTCCCATGGGCAGCAGGGAGCCCTTTGAGGAGCTGATTAAAAGGGCAAGGGAGGGGGAGCTGAAAGGTCCCTGGAAAAAGGAAGGGGGCAGCAGTGGGTGACGGGTGGGTGACTGGCAACTGATGGTTGGGGGCAACTGTGTTGATAGTTAGGGGGCAACAACTGGGATTGGGAAACGGGGGTCTGGGCAGTCCCCATAGGGGACACGTGCGCCTCCCTTCCCTGCCCTGGCAGAGAACAGGCATCTCATAGAAGATCAGAGCTGGAAGGGACCTCAGGAGGTGTCTAGTCCAACCCCCTGCTCCAAGCAGGGCCAATCCCCAACTAAATCCCCAAATGGCCCCCTCAAGGAGTCAGCTCCCAGCCCTGGGTTTAGCAGGCCAGTGCTCAAACCACTGAGCCATCCCACCCCCACTCCAGGGGCAGCCATGGGCTGGGGAATGACTCAGGGCAACAATTTCCCACCTACACAAGGACAAATCGCTGCAGATCAAATGGGTGGGAAAATGCCCCTCACTAGAGAAGATTTTAAACTGGCGTTTGAGACTCATGGGGAGAACGGGGGAAATCGGGGGAGACGGGAGAGCTGATCATTGGAGGGGGAAGGGGGGGAATCGCCCCAGATTTTATAGCCCCGTGTGAGACACTGAGAGAGAAAAGGGGCAGAACTGGAGAGAATTTGTATCGGGGGCGAGAGGCAAGTGGCACAAACAGGGGAAGGATCCAATTAACCCCCCTCCCCCCTTCGCCCGCCCGCCACTTCTCCCCCCACTTGGGAATTTCCTGGCTGCACAGAGACAGTTCAACCCCCCCCCCCCCCGCGTCCCACTGACCTTCCCCCCCCCCCAACTCCAGCTTCTCCCCTCCCTGCCTGACACCCCCCATCTCCCCCCACACCACAGGGGATCCCCCCACCAGACCCCAGTCTCTGCCCCCCAAATCCCATTGGGGCTGAGGCAGCTCTGAGGCTTCTCCCAGGTTCCCCGGGGCAGAGTCACTTTCCTGCCCAGCCCCAGTGCCCCCCCCCCCGCCGGGTCTCTCACTCCCCGGGGGGCTCCGTGGGAGGCTGGACACCAGGGATGCAGGACGGCAGGAATGGGGGTGACAGGCCTCCTGTTCCTCAGTCTCACGGCGGGACTGAGGGGGCTCGTCACTCTCCGGCTCGGGAGCGCTGGGAAGACCCGACCGTGGACGGGCCGTCGCTGGGGGGCAGGGGGACGGCCCCGCGCAGGCGCTGAACACGTCCTTATATCACTTCTGTGGCGGGAAAAGTGCTGAGGAGATGGAACGCTGAGGGCTGGTTTTGGCGGGAAAAACCGGTTTGGACTGGTTTGAGCCTGTCCCCTGATGGTAAACAAGTCCCCTCTCAGAGATGGAGTCCAGGGGTCAATAGTTCATATGCTCCAGATTGGATCTTATTTTAAAGCCAGTGATTTACCTCATAAACATCTTATTAACCAACTAATGGAACCTATTGAACAGTTCATACTTCTCACACCTAACAATGAGATAAAAAAAGAAACACAGACAAACCTTGTCAGTAACGGCTAATGTCCCAACTCTGCGCTTGTTGCAGAGCTGCTGCTCAGGGACAGGAACCTCCTGGCACCCCAGCCGCCACAATCACTCAGGCTGCACTTTCTGCACGACTAGGTGCTGGCTGAGGGGGGCATGAGAATTGGTGGCCTCTGCTGCAGGTGATAGGAATCGCAGGTATTTAAAGCCATGGCCTAGAGGAGGGAAGTGCCTAACTCCAGAGTCTGCAGTTGCCTAGGGCCAGGGTTGAGGATTTAGAGTCCCTAGTGCAGCCGTTGCAAGGTTCAAGCACGCTCAGCCCTGGCATTGCCACCCCTCCTGCGGCTAGTAGCTGCAGCTGGCTAAGGCTGGCCTCTGGGAACTGGCCCCATGGCCGTAGCCAGAGAAGCTACAAGTGGCTCTGTGACTACTGGGGCCATTAAGCTAGAGCAGCTAAAGACACTGGAGTTCACCTCAAGGAACAGAGGGCACCAGTAGGACAGGAATGTCAAGGGGAACAGGGAAGGAGGGAGCAGGTCAGGCTGGCAGAGGGAGCTTCCAGCTGGGTGGGAGCATGTCCAAAATGGAAAGGAAACAAGTCTGGGGAGAGGTGGTGGGGACCACATAGCAGACTAGCATGTAGATGGGAGCCGAGGGAGAGAGGCTGATGGCTTCGGATTCCCAAGGGCTAAGTCCTGACTTTGGGGAGATGGTGTTTGCAGGTGGCTGGCTCACATGGCAGGATGGGGGCTGAGGGAGGGATCTGTCAGAACTGATCAGGTGTCTGCTGGCTTTAGAACTCTGAGCTGAGACTAGGACCACATGCCGTGACTGGTGACATTGGGGGTACTGGAGACATGGCTAGAGAAGGTCTGAATGAGGAAGGAGATAAATCTGTGGGGAGTTTCCTTGATCACTATGAAAGTTCTGCTCACTGTGGACACTGGTAAACCCACATGGCTGTACAGCTCAATAAGAAAACCCGGGGGCTGAGGGAGCTGTGTATGGCAATGCGTACAGTCATGGAGAGGTGTGTGATCAAAATGAAAAATGTCTCTGAGGTTCAGTACTGGGTATGCTATGGCACCAATGGCACTGCCCCACCAGGCCCACACTCGGAGTCCACAGTGACTACATAGGGCCTACAGATATGTTTGGTACCAGGACCCACAGAAGGTTAATCCGGCGCTGATTGCCTGAGCACTATTTCAGCCCCACATTTTTGGGTGGACCTCCCACAGTGGGAGCTGCAGAGCCCTCCCCCGCAACACACACACACACACACACACACATATCCCTCCTGGTGTTGGGAGGGGAACAGGAGAAAGAACAAAATAAGCAAGAGAAGAAGAGAAAGGAGGGAGGGATGGATGGAGGAAAAGGTGAAACAAAAAGGACAAACCCTAATGTCCCCAGTGATTCTAAGGGACAAAATCCCAGGTGCGCAATAAAATTCTGCCTCCTTAAGCTTGTGTTTTCCATGCCTAGAATTCAACTGTCACCAGATGGATCAGACTGAACAGGTTTCAAACCTCCAGGAGGCTCTTACCTTCTAAACAGGGACGGCTGTTTTCTAGTAAAATCACTAAGAGGGAAGGAGAAAACTCGAAAGAGGTTCCTCCTGGCGCTCCCGTACGTGAACCCGAATACTCCCTCAGTCCTCAAAGAGAGACCTGGAGAAGGCGACTTGCTGGAGCAAAACCACAGGGGTCTCTGAGGTTTCCCTGGCCCCTCGCTCCTGTCCTGCCTGGCTGATGTCAGCATCTCTCTGTGAGGTCACCACCTCCCCACCACCTCTGACCAATAGGCTGAGGTCCTGCAAAAGGCCTTTGTGATGTCACTGCCACACCCCTCCCTTGCTGGGCTAATGTCCTGCCCCTGGCCAGGCACTTTGGAGGTTTGAGCTACTCCCTGTGGATCACCCCACTCAAGGAGCGTTCGTTCTAGGCAGCAAGCCGGCTAGACAAGGAAACATCAGACGCTGCTCCCAATGCTACACTCAGTTTTTCAGAAATTAGTCGACTTTATGGCCAGAAGAGACCATTAGAGCATCTAATCTGACCCCCTGCATATCACAGGCCTCCTGTAGGACACCATAGCTACTTTTGGGGCAAACGCATTCCAGAAAGGCATCTAGTCTTCATGAAATGACATCAAGAGATGGAGAATCCACCACTTTCCTTGGTAACTTGTTGCTGTGGTGAATCATCCTCACTGTTGAATATTTGTGCCTTTGTTGTAATATGAATTTGTCTCTTTTCACCTTCCAGCTATTGGGTCTTGTTGTGCCTTTCTCTGCTCGATTAAAGAGCCCTTTAATACCCAATCCTTTCTCTCCATTAAGGCACTTCAGCACTTCAATGAAGTCACCTTTCAATCTTCTTTTGATAAGCTAAATAGGTTGAGCTCTTTCAGTAGCTCACTAGAAGGCATTTTTCTCCAGTCCTCAGAACATCTGGTGGCTCTTTGCTGCCCCAGCTCCAATTTCATTGATGCCATGTCACCTCCTATGACATTATTGACATAATCTGTAACTGTATAGATCACCGTTGCGACCACTGTTCTATATTCGCAGCCAATATTGTAGAAAGGCTGTTGTGTAAGGGGTCTATGGAGCGGTTCTGACTGACTGATTATAATTATGCTATCTCTAACTGTGTATCATTTTTGTAGTTGATGTTATGAATATTGGCTCTATGCTGCCTGTATTTCAAACTTGTGCTCTGCTTCCAGGGAACACCCCAGCCAGACAAGTTGGTGTCAGTTCTGCCTAGCCTGCTTGATGGCCCATTACAGACCATCAGCTCTACAATAGACCCACTGAGAAAAGGCAGATATGCCTTGTGACTCAGCAAGCTATGCAAGGACCTGCCTATGGACAGAACTCTAAGGTTTTTCTATGCCATGTGCTTAGGGAGATGTATTTTCCATGCCCTGGTTCATCGCTGACCCAGAGAGAACAAAGGAACACGAAAACAAAAACCTTCCCCCACAGATTTGAAAGTATTTTCTTCCCTTATTGGTCCTTTGGGTCATGTGCCAACCAGGTTATCTGAGCTTTTTAACCCTTTACAGGGTATTTTATGCTACCCGTAGCCAGTGGTGAGCTGCAGCCGGTTCGCACCGGATCGCGCGAACCGGTTGTTAAATTCAGAAGCCCCCTTTAGAACCGGTTGTTCCCGGAGGGACAACTAGTTCCAAAAGGGCTTTTAAATTTAAGAAAAGCTGTAGCAGCTCCCTGCCCTTCCCCCAGCCCCAGCTCACCTCACTCCGCCTCCTCTTCAGAAGCTTCTGGCTTCTCCTCCCCCTCCCAGGCTTCCCGCGAATCAGCAGTTCACGCGGGAAGCCTGGGAGGGCTGAGAAGAAAGCAGTGGCTTCCTGCAGGTGAGCTTGAGCTGGGGCGGGGAGCGGGGATGCCAGCGGGAGGGGAGGGCTCCAGGCGCTGCGCCGCCCGGTGAGGTCGCGGCCGGACCCTGGGGATGGGCGGCGCAGCTCCTGCCTGCCGGGGTCGGGTCCAGCGGGGGGGGGGGCGCGGCTCCTGCCTGCCCGGGTCCGGGTCCAGCCGTGGGGGGCGCGCGGCTCCTGCCTGCCCGGGTCCGGGTCCAGCTGGCGGGGGGGAGCGCGGCTCCTGCCTGCCCGGGTCGGGTCCAGCCGGGGGGGGGAGCGCGGCTCCTGCCTGCCCGGGTCCAGGTCCAGCTGGGGGGGGGGAGCGCGGCTCCGGCCTGCCCGGGGCGGGCCCCGCCGGGGGGGGGCGCGCGGCTCCTGCCTGCCCGGGTCCGGGTCCAGCTGGGGGGGGGGCGCGCGGCTCCTGCCTGCCCGGGTCGGGTCCACCCGGGGGGGGGAGCGCGGCTCCTGCCTGCCCGGGTCGGGTCCAGCCGGGGGGGGGCGCGCGGCTCCTGCCTGCCCGGGTCCGGGTCCAGCGGGGGGGGGGGAGCGCGGCTCCTGCCTGCCTGGGTCGGGTCCAGCCGGGGGGGGGAGCGCGGCTCCTGCCTGCCCGGGTCGGGTCCAGCCGGGGGGGCGCGGCTCCTGCCTGCCCGGGTCCGGGTCCAGCCGGGGGGGGGGGCGCGGCTCCTGCTTGCCCGGCCCCTGGGTCCAGCGGGGCGGGGGGGGCGGCACCTGCCTGCCCGGGTCCGGGTCCAGCGGGGGGGGAGGCGGCTCCTGCCTGCCCGGCCCCCGGGTCCGGGTCCAGCGGGGCGGGGGGGGCGGCTCCTGCCTCCCCGGCCACCAGGTCCGGGTCCAGCGGGGGGGGGGGCGGCTCCTGCCTGCCCGGCCCCTGGGTCCGGGTCCAGCGGGGGGGGGCGGCTCCTGCCTGCCCGGCCCCCGGGTCCGGGTCCAGCGGGGGGGGAGGCGGCTCCTGCCTGCCCGGCCCCTGGGTCCGGGTCCAGCGGGGGGGGGCGGGGGCGGCTCCTGCCTGCCTGCCCGGCCCCCGGGTCCAGCCGGGCGGCGCGGCTCCTGCCTGCCCAGCCCCCGGGGTTGGCCCCGGGTCCAGGTAGGATGGTAAGGGAACAGGGAGGGTGTGTTGGATAGAGGGCAGGGGAGTTGTGGGGGGGAATGGATTAGTGTCAGAGCGGTCAGAGGGCAGGGAACAGGGGGATTGAACGGGGCAAGCGGGGGGGAGGCAGTCAGAAAGGAGAAGGGGTTGAATGGGGCAGTTAGGGGTAGGGATTCCAGGGACAGTCAGGGGACAGAGAGAAGGGGTGGTTGGATGGGGTAGGGGTCCCAGGGTGCCATCAGGAATCAGAGAAGGGGTTGGATGGGGTGGCAAGGGGCAGTCGGGACAGGGAAGGGGGTGGATAGGGCATGGGTCCTGGGGTGGGGGCTGTCAAGGAACATGGGGGGGTTGGAAGGGGCAGGAGTCCCGGGGGGGGCATGACCCCTCATGGGGTGAGGAGGAGGGAACCGGTTGTTAGCATTTTGGCAGCTCATCGCTGCCCGTAGCTATACATTTATGACACCCTGTAAATAGCAATCTGCAGAATCTGATTCTGAGAAAGGGCAGGGTGAAGGGAAGTGGCTTCAGCAGATTTACTGAGCATGCTCAGTGCACCATAAGTAGCAAATTCCTACACGCAGCAGTTTCTCACACTACACCTGAGGCAGGGGCTCCATCGCTGTCCAGACCCCACCCAAGAGCAGATCCCCAGGGGCTGCAAGACCCTCAGCTTCTGGGACCTGTGTGTGGAGTCTCTCTTCTGCCCCCCCAGGGCTGCCCCTGGGATCCCTCTGGCCCCTGGTGCCTGCAGCCTCTGGCCACTGCTCCAGCCCCTTCCTGGCTCCTTCAAGCCCAACCCAGGCTGCAGCTGCCACACTCACCGGGCCAAGGACTTTCTGAGGTGGGAACTAGCCCCATCTCTGCCAAAGCCCCGCCCCCAGGAGCTGCCCCGCCTCTAGGCTGTGCCAGAGCCCCGCCCCCAGGAGCTGCCCCGCCCCTGCTCTGTGCCAGAGCCCCGCCCCCAGGAGCTGCCCGCCCCCAGGCTGTGCCAGAGCCCCGCCCCCAGGAGCTGCCCCGCCCCTGATCTGTGCCAAAGCCCCGCCCCCAGGAGCTGCCCCGCCCAGTTTGGTTTCTTTTTTTGCCGGGGTGTGTGTGTGTGTGATCCAGATGGAGTTAGAAGCAGTTGGGCTGCAGAGGCTCAGGGAGATTGAGGGGAACCCCCTGGGTGTCCCAGTGTTGGCCAGGGATTGTACAGCACCTAGCGCAATAGGGGGTCCCAGAGCTGTAACTAGCTATTTTTGCACTCAAAGCAAGAATATAAAAGTGCCTCCCCCCACTGTGCCACCCAGCCCCCTTGAAACACCTCCCCAGCGCTGCCCAGCCCTGTGGAAACAATGTCCCCAGCACCGCCCGCCCCAAAGAAACAAACCCTCCTTCCCCAGCGCCGCCCCACTGAAACAGGTGTGGGCCAAAAAGGAAGGTTGGGGGGAGGGGGAAGAAATGGCCCCCATAGGGTGACCAGATCACAGCAGAAAAATAGGACCTGCCCCCTCCCCGCTCGTCCCCATCATCACACCCCTCTTCAACCCCTAGCTCCCCGCTGGCCTGCTGCGTTCCTCCTAGTCAGTCCCCCACCCACCACTCGCCTCCTTTCACCTCCTCCCTCCCCGGCCAGAAACCCCCGTCCCTTCCTCTTGAGCCCCTGCTGGCTCACTGCTCACCTCTGTGCCCACCTGCCACTTGCCCACCCGCTCGCCTCCGACTCCGACTCGCCCGCCCCCCAGTATAAAGCCTCATTCAAAGACCCAGGGGTCACCATATTACTGCACACAGCAGTCACTCAATGCAGTTGTAGATAAATCTCTGCATTACGCATTTTTGTATAACTTGCCTATGACTTTGTATTGAACCTTGGTAATATGTTATAGGGGGCCCCTAAGGTAGTGTAATTAAGGTAATAGAAAAATGTCTCTTTGCTAGAAGTAGAATAAGATCTTCCCCCCACTTTGTAATCAGTTGCCCTGTGGAGTGAATGAGGTGGGACTGAGGAAGGCAGCACCTCCAGACAGCTGCACCCCTTGGAGAGGGGCTGGGAGCCCGACCAAGGACAATCAGACTTGGCAAGTGGGCTGGCTAGAGAAGAGCCGACACACTGACGGCCTCGGGGGTTAGGAGCAAGCACCTTCCTGTGGGAACCCCTCTGTGCAGCACTGGGACAACCCCCAGCCCAGAGAAAAGCAGTAAAAAGGACCAACAGACACTGTCCCAGATTTTGAATCTGAGAGATTTGCCCCCTCCATCCGCCGACTCGCAGCTGACCTCCTCACCCCCCCCCCGAGTATGGACCCCCCAGGGGTCACTATATTACTGCACACAGCAGTCGATCACTGCAGTACCAAACATTAAAATACTGAAAATGGCGCCCCCACCGACTCGCCGCTCGCCTCCTCACCCCGCCCCAAGTATCAGTGGCAGCAGGTTTGTAGAAGTTTTGGTGGTGCCCAGACCACTCAGAGCCTCCCCCCCCCCCCGAACTCTTCCCCACACTTGCCTAAGGCTCTGCAAGGGAGTTTGGGTTGGGGGAGGAGGTCTGGGGTGCAGGCCCTGGATTGCGGCAGGGGATTGGAGTGTAGGATGGTTGAGAGGTTGCGCTCTGGGATGGAGTCAGGTGCAGGCTCTAGAATGGAGTTTGGGTGCTGGATGCAGGCTCCGGGCAGGGGCACAGAGTCAGGGCTCTAGGCACCAGCAAAGCAAGCAGGTGCCTGGAGCAGCCCATTTGCAGGGGCGGCAGCTGGCAGGGATCGAGCCTGGGAGCGGAGAACCAACAGGGAGCCCTGGGAGCTGTAGTTCCTTGGTTAGCTCCCTGCCTATAGAGCCAGCCCTGGAGCAGGGAAAGAACCAAATTTCCCAGCATTCCCTTGGATGCTATCAACAGGAAAGGGAGGGGGAGGGAGTACGGTAGCCGAAACCTCATGCTGCACCTCGCTGTGAATGGAGAGGGGGGTGGCGCTGTGAATGGGGAACAAATGTGCCCAAGGAGTAGGCGGCTTTGGCCCAGAAGCAGCAAAATTCATCAAACATAGAACTGGTTCTGACTTATTTCCTTGGTCTTAAAAGAGAACAACAAGGACCTGAGTCTCCTCCCTGTCAATAACTCCCTGCTCAGCCAATCAGGGTAGAGACTGAGGAGGGGAGGCTGAGGGTTCTCACCAGAGAGCCCAAAGGATGGCCCAGGTCACTGGTGGGGATCACTGCCCGAGCACTAGTTCAGCCCCACATTTTGAGCACTCTCCCGCAACACACACCCCTCTCCTGGTGTTGAGAGGGGAACAGGAGAAAGGACAAAAGGTGAAACAAAAAGGACAAACCCCAATGTCCCCGGTGATTCTAAGGGACAAAATCCCAGGTGCAGAATAAAATTCTGCCTCCTTAAGCTCGTGTTTTCCATGCCTAGAATTCAACTCTCACCAGATGGATCAGACTGAACAGGTTTCAAACCTCCAGGAGGCTCTTACCTTCTAAACAGGGACGGCTGTTTTCTAGTAAAATCACTACAAGGGAAGGAGAAAACTCGAAAGAGGTTCCTCCTGGCGCTCACGTCCGTGAACCCGAATACTCTCTCAGTCCTCAAAGAGAGACCTGGAGAAGGAGACTTGCTGAAGCAAAGCCACAGGGGTCTCTGAGGTTTCCCTGGCCCCTCGCCCCTGTCCTGCCTGGCTGATGTCAGCATCTCTCTGTGAGGTCACCACCTCCCCACCACCTCTGACCAATAGGCTGAGGTCCTGCCAAAGGCCTTTGTGATGTCACTGCCGCACCCCTCCCTTGCTGGGCTAATGTCCTGCCCCTGGCCAGGCACTTTGCAGGTTTGAGCTGCTCCCTGGGGATCACCCCACTCAAGGAGCATTCGTTCTAGGCAGCAAGCCGGCTAGACAGGGAAACATCAGACGCTGCTCCCAATGCTACACTCAGTTTTTCAGAAATTAGTCGACTTTATGGCCAGAAGAGACCATTAGAGCATCTAATCTGACCCCCTGCATATCACAGGCCTCCTGTAGGACACAAGAGCTACTTTTGAGGCAAACACATTCCAGAAAGGCATCTAGTCTTCATGAAATGACATCAGGAGATGGAGAATCCACCACTTTCCTTGGTAGCTTGTTCCTGTGGTGAATCATCCTCGCTGTTGAATTTTTGTGCCTTAGTTGTAATATGAATTTGTCTCTTTTCACCTTCCAGCCATTGGCTCTTGTTATGCCTTTCTCTGCTCGATTCAAGAGCCCTTTAATACCCAATCTTATCTCTCCATTAAGGCACTTCAACACTTCAGTGAAGTCACCTTTCAATCTTCTTTTGATCAGCTAAACAGGTTGAGCTCTTTCAATAGCTCCCTAGAAGGCATTTTTCTCCAGCCCTCAGAACATTAGGTGGCTCTTTGCTGCCCCAGCTCCAATTTCACAACATCTTTTTCAAACGAGGACACCAAAACTGGAGGCAGTATTCCAGTATCAGTCTCACTGATGCCGTGTCATCTCCTGTGACGTTATTGACATAATCTGTAACTGTATAGATCACCATTGCGACCACTGTTCTATATTTGCAGCCCATATTACAGAGAAGTGGTCGTGTAAGAGGTCTATGGAGAGGTTCTGATTAGCTGATTTATAATGGTGCTATCTCTAGATGTGTATCATTTTTTTGTAGTTGACATTATGAATATTGGCTCTGTGCTGCTTGTATTTCAAACTTGTGCTCTGCTTCAGGGAATGATACCTTTTGTTTAATTGATGAAAACATAAACTAGACACTTAGAGGATTGGAACTGATTTCAGCTGATGGACAGGTTTGCTAGGTTTTTATGCATTTGGACAGCGAAATTTTGAGTGTTCACATTCATTTCAAGCATCCTCGTATGGTGGAGCTCCTGTACATAATGGAGAATGGAAATGTTTTTCTTTAAGAGGGCACCTGGGTTTGAACAAAGGACCACTTGATCTGCAATCAAACACTCTACCCCTGAGCTGTACCCCCATTACAACAGGAGTATGGAATCGTGATCTCCAGGACTTTGAAGGACAGACCCTGCTTCATCGAGCTCCTTTGCCATTCCCAGACCACAGGTGGTTTTAAAAATGGGGTTTGATTAAACTTCTTAAATGTGGTAAACACCACAGCTTGCACACCCAGTGATATAGCTTCTCCCCATGACAGAGCTGCCACCTCCTGGGGAAGTGGATTGACTACACCAACAGGAAAACTCTCCCCCCTCAGCATGGAGCAGTGGTTCTCAAGCTATGGATCAGGAAAGCAAAGTGGGTCGTGACCCTGTTTTAATGGGGTCACCAGGGCTGGCATTAGACTTGTTGGGTCCTGGGGCTGAAGCCAAAAGTCTGAGCCCCCCATCCAGGGCTGAATCCCTCAGGCTTTGGTTTTGCCCTCCCCCCACTGGGGCTCAGTCTTTGGCACTCCCCCCCTCCCAGTGGGGGTCTTGGTGCTTGGTCCCTCTTTCCAGGGCTACGTATTAAGTTATTTTGGCAGAAGGAGGTTGCAGGGAAAGGACGTTTGAGAAACCCTGGCATAGAGCATCTCCATTACTGAGCTGCAGCAGCATAGACTCACTGTTTGAAATATTGACCTGGCCTTAGCCTCTGAATATGTCTAGGCTTGGCTCCCTATGGCACTGTTGTGATCTGACCCTGAAAGTGCAGCCATGGAGACACCACACACCAGCCTCGCCTAGCTGGCAAAGATCAAACCTCCACAGAAAGACCCCCATGGTTTTCTAGTTCAGCTCCCTAAGGCCTCAGCCACAACCACTTAACACGGGGTCTTTCTACACTCTGGTTCTGTTCTCACTGAAGGGTCATTTCAATTGTTTGCTCGGACCAGCTTCCCCAGCACCCTCACTGCTGTGCAGCTCTGTACGTGTGGCCATGGCTGAACAGCCAGAGTTCCTGCCCATTTCCCTACTGGCTGAGATGTGTCTCTCACTGCACTCCAGTTCTGTTCTCACTGAGTGATCAATTCCAGTTGTTTCCTCAGACCAGCTTCCACAACACACACACTGCTGTGCCATTGTGTAAGTGTGTCCATGGCTGAACTGCAAGAATTCCTGCTCATTTCCCTTCTGGCTGGAGCACGGGTAGAGTGTGTTTGTGGTTAATGACATTGTTGAGGATTGTTGTCCATTTCCTGCCTTGATTAATCCTGCCTTAATTCAGACAGTCCCTTTCCCGTCATATCCCCAGCACAGCAGTGATTGCAATAGCAGGGGGCAGGTTTTCTCTGGGGCACTGAACTTTGTCAGGGGGTTGGTGGCTCCTTTCTTTCCTCCCCCTGGAGTAAACTCAGCTTTTTATTGCATCCTTGATGTTTCATGGAATAACAACAGCAGCATGAAGAAAGAGGTGGGCACAGCAGGTCTCAGGGGAGGGGCAGAGAGGTGCAAGCAGTTGGCTGGGCTGGGCAGGGCTGGACAGGGGACGGGACAGAAGGTGTGGGTGGCAGGTAGGACAGGTGTCATGGGACGGGCAGAGAGGTGGGGGTGGTGGGCAGGGCGGGTCTCAGGGGAGGGGCAGAGAGGTGGGGGCCGTGGGCAGGGCGGGTGTCACGGGACGGGCAGAGAGGTGGGGGCGGTGGGCAGGGCGGGTGTCACGGGAGGGGCAGAGAGGTGGGGGCGGCGGGCAGGGCGGGTCTCAGGGAAGGGGCAGAGAGGTGGGGGCAGTGGGCAGGGCGGGTCTCAGGGGAGGGGCAGAGAGGTGGGGGTGGAGGGCAGGGCGGGTCTCAGGGGAGGGGCAGAGAGGTGGGGGCGGTGGGGAGGAAGGGTCTCAGGGGAGGGGCAGAGAGGTGGGGGAGGTGGGCAGGGCGGGTCTCAGGGGAGGGGCAGAGAGGTGGGGGCGGGGGGAAGGAAGGGTCTCAGGGGAGGGGCAGAGAGGTGGGGGTGGTGGGGAGGCCGGGTCTCAGGGGAGGGGCAGAGAGGGGGGGGGGGGGGGCCGGGCGGGTCTCAGGGGAGGGGCAGAGAGGTGGGGGGGGTGGGCAGGGCGGGTCTCAGGGGAGGGGCAGAGAGGTGGGGGCGGTGGACAGGGCGGGTCTCAGGGGAGGGGCAGAGAGGTGGGGGGGTGGGCAGGGAGGGGCTCAGGGGAGGGGCAGAGAGGTGGGGGCGATGGGCAGGACGGGTGTCATGGGAGGGGCAGAGAGGTGGGGGCGATGGGCAGGACGGGTGTCATGGGAGGGGCAGAGAGGTGGGGGCGGTGGCAGACCTTGGGGCAGAGGGTGGAGAGGCACGAGCAGCAGGCATGGAGGCCTCAGGGGAGGAGAGGAGCGAGCAAGAGGCAGACAGGTGGGGCCTCAGAGAGAGGAGAAGGGTGGGGGGAGCAATGCCATGGTCTGGGCACCAATGGGCCCCCCACTTCTAGGGAGCTTGCAGTGCTCACCCCCAGGCTCCCCAATGCAAGAGCCACAGGCCACCTATTCTCTGGCTCTTCACTAACCAAGCCCCTCCCCGAGCGGTGTCATGGGAGACGCCCTCCTGCTGGCACAGCGCTGTCTGCACCGGGGTTAGGGGGCTCTCGCCGGCAATCTGCCGCGCAGGCAGAAAGCTGTGAGAGGAGCTTTTCCCCGTCTGGGCTTCTGTATCACGTGCGTGTGGTGGGGGCGGGGGGGAACGAGTCATGTGACTCCGGCTGGCGGTGGGCGCTGCTGAAGGCTTGAGGGGTGAGCGGGGCTGTGGGCGCTAGGGACCCCTGCGCGCGCCGGCAGGATGCAGAACATCATCAACACGGTGAAGGGGAAGGCCCTGGAGGTGGCCGAGTACCTCACTCCCGTGCTCAAGGTACCGCCCGGTGGGGCCGCCGCAGCCTGACCCCGGGCAGAGGGGGTGGGCCCGGAGGTGCCTCTTCCCATCAGACCCTCCCACCCCCATCCCCGGGGTGGTTCCCGCGGCGGCTCAGCCCGCTAGTGTCTGGGGCAGGCTGGTGTCCCAGTGAGAGCCACGAAACGGCTCCTTGGCTGCCTATGCCCGTGTTGCCAGCGGGGCCCCGGGGCGTGTGGGGCTGTCACAGCGCGGGGAGGGAGCCCGCTGTGCTCCAGGCCGGGAGACGGTGGCAGGTGCAGCCCCGGACAGTGGGAGGGCCCCGGCTTGCCCCCAGAGCTCGGCTACAAGTGGGCAGGGAGCCTTTAACGGTGACTTGCCGTCAGGTACTGACTCGTAGGCCTGGGCGATGACAGTTCTGGTGCCGTTGGGGTTGAGTTGGTTAGGGGCGTGACTTCTGTACTAGGGGTTGTGCTAGTCTAGGTGCAGTTTCTGGGTGGAAAGGTGCCTTTAGGGTGACCAGATGTCCTGATATTTCAGGATCATCCTGATACTAAGGGCTTTGTCTTTATACACAACTCTACCTTCCTCGTCTCTTCCCAAAAATTTGTCCTGATTTTTCACACTTGCTGTCTGGTCACCCTAGGTGCCTTAACCACTGTAGCTTGTTCCCTTTCCTTTATAAAAATAAAAACCTGTGCTGGTATAAGCACCTGGGTATAACCGAGTCCACACTCTGGGGGGCGGTGGGAGTGTTGCCGGCACAGAGTGCCCGAGGGGGGGCAACAGCGGGGTTTGTTGCCCGGTGTGCGTCGCACCAATAAACACACCAGGGTGGAGAAGCTAACACAAGTTTATTTGAGCTCAAATAAGGTGCAAGGGAGAAATAGCATTCTCAAATCCTGCACACCCACACGCAGGCGGGGTCCCAGCATTTATACCCCCTTTGTTTTTCGCTTTCTGTACTTTCCCACTGTGTGGGCTACTTTCTCATGCATATAACCTTGACTACAGCATTTGCTTTCCGCCTATCTTATCTAGTATTGGCTGCATCTAGTGCTAACCGGCCTTGCAGCTGCTAGCAGTCAGCACATAGCACAGGAGGTTACAAACGTTTAATAAGGCTAACAAAAGCGCTTAACATGGAGGTACTTTGTTTCACATAGGCCCAGAGCAAGAGGACTTCATCGACACCCGTGGTCTTCCATCCTCCCGAGTTACCTAGATTTATGCCTAGTGACACCAACAGGGTGATCCACAGGGAGTAGCTCAAACCTCCAAAGTGCCTGGCCAGGGGCAGGACATTAGCACAGCAAGGGAGGGGTGTGGCAGTGACATCACAAAGGCCTTTTGCGGGACCTCAGACTATTGGTCCAAGGTGGTGGGGAGGTGGTGACCTCACAGAGAGATGCTGACATCAGCCAGGCAGGACAGGGGCGAGGGGCCAGGGAAACCTCAGAGACCCCTGTGGCTTTGCTTCAGCAAGTCTCCTTCTCCAGGTCTCTCTTTGAGGACTGAGGGAGTATTCGGGTTCACGGACGTGAGCGCCAGGAGGAACCTCTTTCGAGTTTTCTCCTTCCCTTTTAGTGATTTTACTAGAAAACAGCCGTCCCTGTTTAGAAGGTAAGAGCCTCCTCGAGGGAAGGGGTGTCATGGGGTGTCACAGTTCGGATGCCGGTGCCCCCCCCCCATGTATGGACATTCCCGCCCCCTGCTCTGTGTTCGCAGGGCTGGAGAGCAGCATTTGCTCCTGGCTGCCGGAGCAGAGCAGCAGGCTCAGCTGTCAGAACTTCCCGGAGCGATGAAAGGGGAGGGGCCCAGCCTCTGTAGCAGAAATGCAGGGCAGGTGAGTTCACGGCAGGCATTGTGGGATACTGGCGGAGGCCAGTTCTGGTGATTTAATGACCAGCAGCATTTACACTGGCACTCTGTCACTTTAAGTTTGCTGCAAAAAGCTCTAGGCCTCTCATCGAAGTGGTTTTATTTTGTCACGAAAACAGGGCAGTTTTGTTGCCAGACGTGGCATTGCAGTGTGTAAACCAGCCACAGCAAGCTGCCAACCGAGGGAGCGTTGTGTGTTCTTCATACACCTGAGCAATATATTTCTGCTGAAACAACTTTGTAGAGCAGACCTGGCCAAAGATTCACTCACACACACAGCTTGCAAGGAAAACGTCACCTGCTCCTCTGCTTTGCAGAATCCAAACACAAAGAAAGCTTGTCAGGTCCTGGTGGAGATGGCAGGGAGTCAGGTGTGGGCAGACACTATATCTTACACCCAGGCAGGCACCATGGCTTAGCTGGCTAAAGCACCTGCCTTGTAAACAGGTGATCCTGGGTTCTACTCCCAGTGGTGGCTTTGGGGGCACCTGGTATTGGCTACTGTCAGAGGACAAGATTCAGAGCTAGATGGGCCTTTGGTCTAGCCTAGTGTGGTTTTTCTCATGGTTTAAATTACACTCACGGGCACTGATGATAGAGTTACTGAAAGTTTGGGAGTTAGGCGCTGATAGATCAGTGGTCCAAGCCCCTTGTAGAAACCCCCCCTCCCTGTGGGACAGGGGCAGGTCTGAGCTCTCGCACCAAACACTCATTGTGGCTGCCAGAACCTGGGAGTGGCTCATTTCGTTTGCACCCTGGGTTGAGTCCTGCTTTGTGCACCGTGTCTGAGAATGAAAATCCTAAACCCCCCTTTGAAATGACGAATGCAGCAGGACGTGTCATTGTCCCTGCCCCAAAGCAGACAGACCAATGGAGAAATGCCGTCGAGTCCAAGGTAATACTTCACTGCGGTTTTACCATTTCCACTTGCTAAACTCCCTCCTATCTGCCCAGCCCAGGTGTCCTCTGCCTCAGCTGCTGCTCGCGGCCTGTTCTAGAGTCAAACATGCAGGGCCCCCAGGGGAACAGAGGCTGGGACAGGGCAGCAGCCTGGGCTGGGCTGGGCAGATGCTGGGAGTTCTCGTTCCCTGAGAACTGGCCTGGCTCCCTTCTCAACAGCAAACAAATCAATTCCACACACCCTCCCCAGAAAAATCAGCCTGGAGCCAAGGGCAGCAGGGGACGATTCCCTCGAGTTCCCACCGAGGCAGGAGAGAACCCAGGGCCTTTCTAGCAGAGCTTATGGAACCGACGTGGGGAAACCAGCCTTTAATAACAGGCAGTTCACGTTTAAGCTCAGTGTTTTTAACAATTTTTACAACCTTAAATCACCCTTCAGTCGCAGTGTCACTATCCATAACATTGCTTCAGCCTTATAGGTTCCCAAGTGCAAAACTCAACATCTCTTCAAACACAAGAGAGTGCAGCTCAGTCCGTGCTCAGAGTCATCCCACGTAAAAGAATCATGTTGTGGTACATATTGGCCTCATCATGTGGCCGTTGCCTTTCCCTCCGCTCTGTTAAAAGTTTTGGTATTTTGCACAGAAACTTTCTTCCCTCAGGAGAGACCTGGGAACCAAGGCTGCCAGACAAACACCTTTAAGAGGAGGCATAACCTGTCAAAAAATGATCTCCCTCCTTCAGTTCAGTGACAGCCTGAAATGTTACTTATCCCGGCAGAGCCGGAGGATTGAAAGCAGCTACATCAAATCCCTGTGTAGCTAGCAGGAATGAACATAAACACTCCCTGGTATCTGAAGAGATGTTTAGTTTTACCCTTGGTAAACTAGAAGTCTAAAGGGAAGGAAGGTAGTGCCATAATAAAGAGTGAAACACAAAACAATTATCATAGTTATGCCCATAGTGACTGCAAAATATTTCTATATTCTTCTTCTTATCAGTGTATTATTTTCTCTGGCGTCTATACATTGACTATACCTTGACCAAGAAATTTGAATCTTGATAAAATAATCGACTACCCCTGGTTACGGCAATGGACTTGATACGCACTCGGGCGTCTCTACACAGGTTCAGGTACTAACAACAGAGGCTGCCTTTTAGCCATAGCTTTTAATCAGGGCAATACCTTGATCCTGTGAAATCATTTCCCTGCCGGAGTCCATCCCCCACATTCCTTAGGGCATTGGGCCACCATGTGGACGTTTCATTTCCCTCCTCAATTTCACACAGAGACACAATTTCCCTTGCACAGATCCATGAACAGCAAAACCTCCCTGTGTCTCTTGTCTGAGCCAGGGCATTCAATTCCATTGAAACCTTCTCTCCTGCAATGGAAATGGTCATGCAGACGGGACGAGGCCACCTTCACCTCTGACAGTGAGATATTGGATCAGCTCTTTCTTTACGCTGCTGCTGTTAGTCCATGAAACATCAGGGATGGATGCAAGGCTGAGTTCATGCACCAACCCCCTGAAACATTTCAGTGCCCCAGAGAAATCCTGACTCCGGCTATTGGCATGATCTGGTGGAGATTCGAATAGGAACGGGACGGTCTGAATTGTCAGTGTGGGGAATGAACAACAATCTATAGCAATGTCGTTAACCACAAACACACTCTAATCATGCTCCAGCCGGAAGGGAAATGGGCAGGAACTCTTGTTGTTCAGCCATGGACACACTTACACTAATGCACAGCCAGGAGTGTGCTGGGGGAGCTGGTCTGAGCAATGGGAAGTGACAATTCAGTGAGAACGGAATCATTGTGTAGTGAAGCACCTATACACCAAGTAGTTGTGGCCGAGTGGTTAAGGTGATGGACTAGAAATCCACTGGGGTCTCACCAGGCAAGTTTGAATCCTGCCAACTACGGAAGCATCAGTGTATTGTCACTGCTCTTTTTGTAGTGCCTGAGCATCCACAGAGCCAGACCTGGTCTCTCTGAGGCTGCCTACACTTAAAATGCTGCTGTGACACTGCTACAGCACTGTGGAGTAGACAGTTGCTACAGTGATTGGAGGGGTTTTCCATCCTTGTAATAGCTACATTGACAGAACAATCTTTCCTTTCATTTAGCACTATCTAACCATGGCTTAGGGCAGCTTAATTATACTGATTCCAGGGTTTTTCACACCCTGAAAGACGTACTTCTTAGAGGGGTTATCCCATCACCCTCCCATTCCCTGGTCCTTCTCGCATGACCTGAGAGCAGCAATACCCGCAGTTCAAGAGGTGCAAACAATTCAATGTTTATGGGGTGAATTTCCAGCAAGCAATGATTCCAATTTCCTTCCTCGGTATTGCCCTTCCCAGCTCTCACACCACAGAGGCTTATCTGTGTCCCTGTTCCCATTCCCTCCTCCTATTCCCCCCACTTAGCAAAACATAACTCCAATTCCCCTACCCCCATTCCCATTCCGCCCTTATTCCCCCCCCTTACTTCCTGATTGACTGCAGACTATTTAGTAAAACTGGAGTTCTGCTTAGCTATACCTTAACCAATCATTTTACTGAAATGTAACTAACCAATCCCAACATACTGTAACATGATTATCTATCCAGTTATACCGCACCACCTGAATTGCTTTACAGCCAACAAATTAATTATCCAGCAGACAGAAACAATCACAGAACCAGACAGAGATTATGCAGACAAGCAATAGGAAAGTGGAGACTACAGTGATAGAACAACAAAGAAATGAGGATTTCAGGCCCCAGCTATTGATAAGTGAGTTGTTGCCAGACAGGATGCTATCATGGTAGAGGTTGTGGATGCTGGTTGCTTAACTGTCTGGCCCCCAGGGCAGGATTTTGAGGGTCTCAGAATGCCAGCACCCATCTTTTGTTCGCTTAAAACATGAGCAGGGAGATTCCAACACCGCAGAACTCATGGAACTCCAGGGAACGTGTAACTTTAGGTCCAGGTGAGTGTGCCTAAAAATCAGCTGTGCTGGAGAAGGGCTCTAGGAGTTCAAAGAGATGTGCCATCTTGGCCTCCCTAAAGAGTGTCATCAAATATTAATGAAAACTAGGGTTGATAAGTCACATTCTTTGTAACGTTAGGCTTGTGGACTGGTCCAAAGTGCCAGTTTTAAGACTCTTTTTTCCTCTCTCTTGGGTGTTCTGGTTTCTGCATAGAAACGTGGTTTCAAATCCCACTCCTGACATGACCATTTTCTTTTATCTGGAGAAAATGGCCTCACTTCAATCTCCTTTGCAACAATAGAGCACCATTTGTTTAGCTTTTCTATTCCAGTAGTTGTGAGAGACGTTCCAAACTAGGGGGAAACAGGGCCTTTTCTCTCGACCGATCAATTTTTGTCTTCCTTCATTCCAAGCCATTTTCTCAGATACAGCCGTATTTCCCACTTTTTTGTTCAGCGTTCTTTGCTTTTATGAAATTTTAGGGTCATCATTTAATTGCCACACAACTGTACTTATGAAGTGAAGTGAAACACAATATCTTTTGGATATTCTTGCAGAAGAGATTTGCTTTCTGACCTGGAATTGAACAGGGGCTACCCAAGGGGGACAATGCTGCTCCCTTTTCTTGCCTCATCCGAAAAAACATACATCCCCGATGCCCTTTGTTTCCTTGCCCTTTTTAGGGTGAATTTACACTTCTCAGAAGTAGAATCCTTTACAAAACCACTCAAAATCTCAGCAGTGTCGTAAGCAATGGCTTCCGGAAACGTGCCCAGCTTTTCTTTAATTTGGTGACACGGGTCCAGGTAAGGGACTGGATACAGGCCTGGATCAGAATCTTCGTTACCAGAGCTAGAATTTCTATTTAAAAAGAGCTATTTTTCTGCAGCTATTAGATTTCCAACATTGATTTCATTTTATACACATTTTGAGCATCTATTAAGGATAAATTGAACAAAAATACCACTTCTCTTTCCTCAACATCTGCATCATGAAGGGGAGCATTCCGAATAGGAAAGATCTTCTGTGGGGCATGGGTTACAAAAATGCTTTGGGAACCAAATACATGGGCATTTTGCCAAGTTAAAAATCACTTAATGTGGAATTCTCTCCCCAAATCATCTGAGAAAATACTGACTTAAATAATTGAACTCCACTGTGATCATATCCACTTCCCTCAGTTACTTGGGGTTCTGCTGTTGTTCACCATTTCCAAATGGAGATTTTAAATCACTGCTGTTTCTTTGTTAGCATGTGCAGTAAATTGGAGCGTTCTCCACTGTTGACAGAACTGCACTTGAACTTTCTCCGTGTCATCATGGAGGGGTGGGGAAAAAGCAAAGCTGAAGTGACAAATGAGGACTTTAGGAAATGGTCATTTGTCTTCAATTCTCAAAGAAATCTGAGCTACGTCCTATCGAACTGAACTAATATCCAATTGGGTGAGCAAACAGCCTTCAGGAAAGAGAGAAACCCACATCACAGAGAGACAGAATACATGACAATGAAAGTATCAAGAGAAATTCCAGAGCAGGTTACATCTGATTATTTAGAATCAGGACAGGAGATTCTCCCATCACATTCTCCTCTGATCCATCCAAAGCAGCTTCACTCAGCACTCTCTCAATAGTCAGTTATGTTATTTGCAAAATTGTAAGTATCCCAGCATCCCATAATGGGGGACAAAACAATCCTCTTGCCAGAAGTGGCTTTACCAATAGATGAAACCTGGAATTTAAACGCCAAATAATCACACTATGTTTGGGATCCATTTAAATTCCCCTTCCAGGTCTTGGACACTTTCATCTCCAGTCATAGCGACTCTGATATAGGAGGAAAGAAATCAAAGCATCATCGCCAAGCACAGACAGCTGAGAACTCTTCCTCACATGACATTTTGAGAAGTGGAGGGATAGAATGTGATGAAAATAAACTCTGCACAGAGAAGCCAAAATGTAACAGTTCTGGAATGATGGGGAAGGAGGGATTCTCTGAACCACCCCATCTCCTTCCAGTGTCACAGAGGCTGAAAGGACACTTTTTCCCCCTGCTCATCTTTATTTAACTATAACATGAAAAATTCCCAATGTAACTGCTCTTCAGCACAACCCAGAGCAACGTGAGAACAACTGGCACGGATACAATCTGTATCACTGGCGACTCTAACAATCACTTTGCAATAGGAGCAATGGTATAAATGTGACGCTCCCTGGTTCCTCATAGGAAGGGCACACTCCAGTTACTTGTGGGATAATTGAGTTGATAGAAAGGACACATGGGCCCACCTCAAAAGAAGGCAAACTACAAAAGGCATAAATGGGCCACTCATCTGGCCAAGCTGAGGGATAACAGTGCTGCAAACAGTTCAAACAGATTTAAAAAGTTACTATATGGGAATCAGGAAAAGTATTAAAGAAAAAAAATTGATAGCCCTGGAGGGTTTTATGGTGTTCATTGCCCTTGCAGATTCTCTGATGGCTAATATGGGCTGAGTGCCAAGAGAAGGTTTTCCCACACTCACGGCATTCGTAGGGCCTGTCCCCCGTGTGGATTCTCTGATGTCTAGAAAGGTGTGAGCTGCTAGTGAAGCTTTTCCCACACTCACGGCATTCGTAGGGCCTGTCCCCCGTGTGGATTCTCTGATGTCTAGAAAGGTGTGAGCTGCTAGTGATGGTTTTCCCACACTCACGGCATTTGTAGGGCCTGTCCCCTGTGTGGATTCTCTGATGAACAGAAAGGACTGATCTTTCAGTGAAGCTTTTCCCACACTCACGGCATTTGTAGGGCCTGTCCCCTGTGTGGATTCTCTGATGTTTAGAAAGGTCTGAGCTGCGATTGAAGGTTTTCCCACACTCACGGCATTTGTAGGGCCTCTCCCCTGTGTGGATTCTCTGATGTCTAGAAAGGGCTGATCTTTGAGTGAAGTTTTTCCCACACTCACTGCATTCATAGGGCCTCTTCTCTGTGTGGATTCTCTGATGAACAGAAAGGGCTGAGCTGGTAGTGAAGGTTTTCCCACACTCACTGCATTTGTAGGGCCTGTCCCCTGTGTGGATTCTCTGATGTTCAGAAAGGTTTGAGCTGCGATTGAAGGTTTTCCCACACTCATGGCATTCGTAGGGCCTTTCCCCCGTGTGGATTCTCTGATGAACAGAAAGGGCTGCTCTTTGAGTGAAGGTTTTCCCACACTCACTGCATTTGTAGGGCCTTTCCCCCGTGTGGATTCTCTGATGAACAGAAAGGGCTGCTCTTTGAGTGAAGCTTTTCCCACACTCACGGCATTCGTAGGGCCTCTCCCCTGTGTGGATTCTCTGATGATCAAGAAGGGCTGAGTAGTCACGTAAGTTTTTTCCACACTCTGTGCATGTATTTTTTCTCTTTCCAATGATGATTTCCTGCTTTGTTGTGGTTTCCTTGAGGTCCTTCTGAGTTCCCTGAGAGGAAATACGTTTACCCATTTTCACCCCCGGCTGGTTTCCTTGTTCTCTTTCTGGTCTGTGCTGAATCTCACAGGAGTTTTCCTCCTCATGACTCCTGGACACATGGCTTTTTGATCTTTGCAATAATGCTCTGTGTTTATCCACTTGCTGAACATTTTTCTGCTGAGAATTCTGCTCCTCTTTCTCACATGCCATTGCATCACCTGCTGTGAAAAAGACAGAAACATCAAACAGGGATGAAAAGTGAAAAGCCAAAACAAACTAAGTGCTGGAGGGAGGTCAAATAAAAATCACAAACTGAACTCCCCCATACTCTTCCCCAAAACAGGAGTGAGGAGGGGATCAATCTGGCTTTCAAATGCCATCCAAATACGCAGGGGGAAGGGAGGAAGCTACTGCCTGGTGTCTGCTAGAATCTATGGGAAGCCATGAGCTATAGTTACCCTGAGGATATGACCCCTGCTGGCAACAATAATGAACTGAGAAACCTCTCAAGGGCTTTGTAGGGCATCCCAGATGTTTCCTTCAGGCACTTTCACACTCAGAGTTGGTTTAATGTTTCCTCACCTCTGCAGAGAGAACTCATGGTCTGTTTTCCTTCTGAACCCTGCAGGTCTGAGACCCATGGCTCTTCCCCTTGTTCCAGCTGGGAGATCATATCAGGTTTGGAAAATGGAAACCCTGCTCAGATGAAAGAAAACAAAGGAGTTCCGTTGATTTCATAAAACTTTGTCATAAAAAACATTCTATTAATTTAACTTTAATATTTAGTGTGACCCGGTGTGCCTGGGCTAGTCCTCACTGAAAATGCCAAGACCAGGGCAGGCTGAAAAAGGGAGAGCAGAGGCTCCCCAAACTGGTGGTTAACACAGAAGTTAAACTCACCGACCAGTCACCAACTGTGCTTCTGATCCCCCACACTGGTTATCGAGAAACTGAAAAAAGAAATCACACGGCCCCCTTTATTGCATGCCAGTTCTCTGACTCCTAATCAGCACCTAGGTCCAGCACAGTGAGAGGTTATTTAAAAACTCTGCTCACATAAACAAAGTGTTCTTCTGACCCCAGAGTCAGTCACATTACCAGGTCAGTATAGGTTTGGATCTTACTCAAAATAGTACGATGCCAGCCAATCATTGGCATCTAAACTAAAGGTTTATAAGCAAGAAAGCATCTGAACTAAAGGTTTATTATAAAAGAAAGAAAGAAAGAAAAAGGGAGTTGTTAAATGGGAAAGCAGTCAGACACATTCAGAAATCTATACATCTAGTTCTTAGCAGTATTGGTGAGTTTCTGGCTTGAAAGGCTCTCTGGTACACATCCACATTATTCAGTCCTTTGTTCAAGCCTTCAGTTTGTAGAGAAGTTGCTCCAGAGGTAGGAAGAGGAATTGAAGACAAAATGGAGATGATGCAGCTGCCCTTTATATTTCTTTTGCCAAGTGGCTTCTAATTCCTGGGTCCCAAACACAAGCTTCACAGCACATGGCATGGAAAAGCCTTGGAGTTCTCAGTACACAGTGTGATACAGCCTGGCCAGAGGGCAGCAGGAGAGGGTTAGAAGGGAGCCTTATTCCCTGCAGAGGGAAGAAAGTTTGCTATAGATTAACTAGAACACCTGAAGCCAATTAGAGCACCTGCAGTCAGTCACCTGATAAAGACCCTTGCTCCAATCAGACAGGGAAGGAGTTGGAGCAGAGGGGATTGGTATTGGAGCAGAGAACAGTTTGAAGGGAAGCAGAGGAAAGTTTGGAGAAATGCTGCAGTGGGCTAAGAAGTCCAAGACCCCAGGTAAGGGGCACCTGGCTTGTACAGAGGGAGGGCAGGAAGCCCCCACAAGCTGAAGGGTAGGAGCGGGAAGTAGCCCAGGGGAAGGAACCATCAGTTCAAGTGGTTCACCACTATCCTCAGGGCCCCTGGGCTGGGACCTGGAGTAGAGGGTGGGCCCAGGTCCCTCCCTCTCCACTCCCCTCCTCTAGGACACTAGTGGGGCAGTTAATATTCCAATTCAGGGGCAAGAAATGGTGCTCTGACCCCCCCCCCCGAAAGAAGAGAAAGCAGGAGACCCATCATAATAGTGCCGGCAATTTGCCACAACAGGCATAACCCTGCATGTCTTGCTGACTCAATAGGCGTATCCCCTTAATCCTTTCAATGGGTTCATTGTATGGCTGATGACTCTGGCTGGGCCATCGAACAGGCTGGGCAGGGCTGATGCCAATATATCTGGGGGTGTCACTCAGAAACAATGCACAAGTCTGGAATACAGATATACCCTACATATCTGTAACTCACAATACAAAGATAGAAACAAGATTATCATACGTGGAAACTCATAACATTTTCACTGACTCCTTACATGGCATATATAGCACAATTCATTGCAATTTCATCATATTGGTATTGTGATGCAGCAGGAGAGTGTTAGCAGGGAGCCTTATTCCCTGCAAGGGGAGGAAGGTTTGCTACAAATTAACTGGAGCACCTGAAGCCAATTAGAGCACCAGCAGTCAGGTGATAAAAAACCCTGCTTCAGTCAGACAGTGTGGGAGTTGGAGCAGGAAGGTTTGGTTGGAGCAGAGAAGAGTTTTGAAGAGAGACAAAAGGAAAGTTTGGAGGAGTGCTGCGGTGGGTTGAGAAATCCAAAAACCCTAGGTAAGGGGCACCTGGCTTGTGCAGAGGGAGGGCAAGAAGCCCCTCCACAAGCTGAAGGGCAGGAGAGGGAAGTAGCCCAGGGGAAGGAACTGCCAGTACAAGTGGTTCACCACTAACCTCAGGGCCCCTGGGTTGGGACCTGGAGAAGAGGGCGGGCCCAGGTCCCTCCCTCTCCACTCCCCTCCTCAAGGACACTAGTGGGGTAATTAAAATACCGATTAGGAGGCAAGCAATGGCGCCCTGAACCTTCCCCAAAGAAGAGAAAGTACGAGACCCAGCATAACAGTACTGGCAATTTGCCACAGTATTTATAATAAAATAATAATAATATAGAGTGTCTCTCAATTCCATACAGTGTCACTTAATAAACCAGTCAATTCCCAGGACCGGTTCCTCAGGTGTTTGAAGATGCCGAACACCTTGCTTGTGAGGGACTAGAATACCCACATATATGTTGGGAACACACAGACACTGTGCTAGTCTGTTCCCCTATGTTCACTCTTCTAGAAAATTATGATCAATTTTGTTCATAGTATGTGTCAGGGCTGAATCCCCACTCTGTCACTCCGAGTGCAGAAAGTGGGGGCCCGACAGGATTCTACAGATTAATTTGTGCCACTCTAGGCTTGTATTAAAACCCCCAAAGTTACAGCTTTTCTCTGACCTTGGCTTGGTAAATGCTGCCACTACTCAAATGCAAAACCCCCCCAAACCCTTGGACCCAGGAAGGAGCACTTGAGAATTCTTCCCTCTGGGGCACCCTCAAGCCCTTTCACCTCCCCTCTGGGAAAGAGCTGAGAAAGAAAACAAAGGAAATTAGCTGTGGCTACCAGCTAATCAAACAACACACACAAACTTCTTAGGACACCAGAAATCCAATCCTGTTCTTAAAAGAGGTAAATTTTAGTAAAACTGAAAAGGAAAACAATACATCTGGAACTTAGGCTTCTGCTAGATCTTAAAAGAAAATGTTTGTAAGCACCCAAAATAGCTTTCTTGGGGGTTCAGCTTAAAGCTTACAAGCAAACAAAAGCATCTGGGATAGCACCGAGTAGATCCAAAAGCCAAAATAAAAAATAAACCTGATTGTGTCTGTCTAAACATTCCCTGGCCAAATCATTTCTTCTAGGTATGGAAGATGAATTTTCATACCAGCTTCAAGCCATAAACAGCATTGCTACTCCGTGTCGCCTTCTCCGGAGAACAACAGACAAAGGGAAAGTTACTTTCCCATTTAACAAAGTTCTAGCCTTTCCATTGGCTCTTTTGGTCAGGTCCCCAATACTTTTTTTTTTTAAACCCTGTTGGCTTGTTAACCCTTTAGAGATAAAGCAAGCAGAGAACTCGCACCAACAGGGATTTTACAGCCAACTGGCTGGCTGGGTGTTTATAAAAGGGAGATCCCTCCCCTCCCCTTCATTTATCACTGTAGGGCTTGTGAGGTACCATTTGAAAAGACATAATCTACTGAATAGCCTCCTGTTACAATACAAGCAGCAAAGAATCCTGTGGCACCTTATAGACTAACAGACAATTAGCAGCATGAGCTTTCGTGGGTGAATACCCACTTCTTCGGATGCAAGTAGTGGAAATTTCCAGGGGCAGGTATATATAAGCAAGCAAGAAGCAAGCTAGAGATAACGGGGTTAGTTCAATCAGGGAGGATGAGGCCCTATTCTAGCAGTAGAGGTGTGAAAACCAAGGGAGGAGAAACTGGTTCTGTAGTTGGCAAGCCATTCACAGTCTTTGTTTAATCCTGAGCTGATGGTGTCAAATTTGCAGATGAACTGAAGCTCAGCAGTTTCTCTTTGAAGTCTGGTCCTGAAGTTTTTTTGCTGCAGGATGGCCACCTTAAGATCTGCTAGTGTGTGTCCAGGGAGGTTGAAGTGTTCTCCTACAGGTTTTTGAATATTGCCATTCCTAACATCTGATTTGTGTCCATTTATCCTTTTCCTTAGAGACTGTCCAGTTTGGCCGATGTACATAGCAGAGGGGCATTGCTGGCATATGATGGCATATATTACATTGGTGGACGTGCAGGTGAATGAACCGGTGATGGTGTGGCTGATCTGGTTAGGTCCTGTGATGGTGTCACTGGTGTAGATATGTGGGCAGAGCTGGCATCAAGGTTTGTTGCATGGATTGGTTCCTGAGCTAGAGTTACTATGGTGCGGTGTGCAGTTACTGGTGAGAATATGCTTCAGGTTGGCAGGTTGTTTGTGGGCGAGGACTGGCCTGCCATCCAAGGCCTGTGAAAGTGTGGGATCATTGTCCAGGATGGGTTGTAGATCCCTGATGAGGCATTGGAGGGGTTTTAGTTGGGGACTGTATGTGATGGCCAGTGGAGTCCTGTTGGTTTCTTTCTTGGGTTTGTCTTGCAGTAGGAGGCTTCTGGGTACACGTCTGGCTCTGTTGATCTGTTTCCTTATTTCCTCTTGCGGGTACTGTAGTTTTGAGAATGCTTGGTGGAGATTTAGTAGGTGTTGGTCTCTGTCTGAGGGGTTAGAGCAGATGCGGTTGTACCTCAGTGCTTGGCTGTAGACAATGGATCTTGTGGTGTGTCCGGGATGGAAGCTGGAGGCATGAAGGTAGGCATAGCGGTCGGTAGGTTTTCGGTATAAGGTGGTGTTAATGTGACCATCACTTATTTGCACCGTGGTGTCTAGAAAGTGGACCTCCCGTGTAGATTGGTCCAGGCTGAGGTTGATGATGGGGTGAAAGCTGTTGAAATCTTGGTAGAATTTTTCCAGAGTCTGCTTCCCATGGGTCCAGATGATGAAGATGTCATCAATGTAGCATAGGAAGAGAAGGGGCGTGAGTGGACGGGAACTGAGGAAGCGTTGTTCCAGATCGGCCATAAAAATATTGGCATATTGTGGGGCCATGCGGGTGCCCATAGCTGTGCCACTGATCTGGAGATATATATTGTCATCAAATTTGAAATAGTTGTGTGTGAGGATAAAGGCACAGAGCTCAGCAACCAGTTGTGCTGTGGCATCATCAGGGATACTGCTCCTGACAGCTTGTATTCCATCTGTGTGTGGGATGTTTGTGTAGAGAGCCTCTACATCCATGGTGGCTAGGATGGTGTTTTCTGGAAGGTCACCAATGCATTGTAGTTTCCTCAGGAAATCAGTGGTGTCACGGAGATAGCTGGGAGTGCTGGTGGCATAGGGTCTGAGTAGAGAGTCCACATATCCAGACAGTCCTTCAGTGAGAGTGCCAATGCCCGAGATGATGAGGCGTCCAGGATTTCCGGGTTTGTGGATCTTGGGTAGTAGATAGAATAACCCTGGTCGGGGCTCTAAGGGTATGTTGATTTGTTCCGGTGTTAGCGTAGGGAGCGTCCTGAGTAGATGATGCAGTTTCTTAGTGTATTCCTCAGTGGGATCTGAGGGAAGTGGCCTGTAGAATTTGGTATTGGAGAGTTGTCTGGCGGCCTCCTTTTGGTAGTCAGACCTGTTCATGACTACAGCACCTCCTTTATCAGCCTCTTTGATTATAATGTCAGGATGGTTTCTGAGGCTGTGGATGGCATTGCGTTCTGCACGACTTAGGTTATGAGGCAAGCGATGTTGTTTTTCCACAATTTCTGCCTGTGCACGTCGGCGGAAGCATTCAATGTATAGGTCCAGACTGTCATTTCGACCCTCAGGAGGAGTCCATGTGGAGTTCTTCTTCTTGTGCTGTTGGTGGGAGGGTAACTGTGTATCAGTGTGTTGTTCAGTGTTGTCCTGAAAGTATTCTTTGAGTCGGAGACGGCGAAAGTAGGCTTCCAGATCGCCGCAGAACTGTATCATGTTGGTGGGGGTGGCAGGGCAGAAAGAGAGTCCCCGAGATAGGACAGACTTTTCTTCTGGGCTGAGTGTGTGGTTGGATAGATTGACGATATTGTTGGGTGGGTTAGGGGTACCACAGTTGTGGCCCCACGTAGCAGGTAGGAGTTTAGACAGCTTACAGTCCTTTTTCCTTTGTAGAAAGGAGAAGTGAGTAATGTAGATCTCCTGTCTTATTTTAGTGAAGTCCGTTTGTATGGATAAATGGACACAAATCAGATATTAGGAATGGCAATATTCAAAAACCTGTAGGAGAACACTTCAACCTCCCTGGACACACAATAGCAGATCTTAAGGTGGCCATCCTCCAGCAAAAAAACTTCAGGACCAGACTTCAAAGAGAAACTGCTGAGCTTCAGTTCATCTGCAAATTTGACACCATCAGCTCAGGATTAAACAAAGACTGTGAATGGCTTGCCAACTACAGAACCAGTTTCTCCTCCCTTGGTTTTCACACCTCTACTGCTAGAACAGGGCCTCATCCTCCCTGATTGAACTAACCTCGTTATCTCTAGCTTGCTTCTTGCTTGCTTATATATACCTGCCCCTGGAAATTTCCACTACTTGCATCCGAAGAAGTGGGTATTCACCCACGAAAGCTCATGCTGCTAATTGTCTGTTAGTCTATAAGGTGCCACAGGATTCTTTGCTCCTTTTACAGATCCAGACTAACACGGCTACCCCTCTGATACTCCTGTTACAATGTGTAGCAACATTGTATGGAAAGTGATGAGATTTTACGGTATGATATTACTGAAAAAGCTGCAACCCTAACCTTAAGTTCCTCAGAGACAGCAAGGCAAACAGCTGGTCAAATAGCCATTCTCCACCAGGGGGAAGGTGTGAAGAAGACATTTACATTCCATCACAGGGACACTTGAAGCTCGTATCTATGACAGCCTGTCACCATGACTCAGCTGAGAACTGAAGTGGTTTCTAGTACAAAGGACTGAATTATAAAAAGAGGTGAGGAAAATGCATGAGACTCTCTCTCTCCCCCTTTCGCTCTGCTCATGACAACTCCTGAAGAACTGAATGTGGGCAGCAGGGGCAGGTTAGGGGGAGTCCTGGCTGAAAGGAAAACCAGCCTGTCTCAGCACATGGTGAGAGAAACATTTGTTTTAAATCCCTTTTAGCTTGTTAGGTTAAACATTAGTTTGTGTTTTATCTTTGCATTTCTTTCATAAACAATTCTGGCTTTTATGCCTCATTACTTGTAGTCACTTCAAATCTTTTTTTTCGGTAGTTAAAAATTTTGTTTCCTTTTTTTATCAAACCAGTGTGTTTGGATTAAAGTGTGTTGGAAACTCCATTTGGAATAACAAGGCTGGTGCATGTCATTTTCCACTGATGAAACAACAGATTTCATATGAGCTCCCATTGTTCAGGAGTGTGCTGGACAGTGTGCTGTGCTTCTGGGAGACATCCCAGGCCTGGTCTACACTAGGACTTTAAGTCGAATTTAGCAGCGTTAATTCGAACTAACCGCTCAACCGTCCACACCAGGAAGCCATTTAATTCGAACTAGAGGGCTCTTTAGTTCGAATTTGGTACTCCACCCCGACAGGTGGAGTAACGCTAAATTCGAACTGGCTAGCTCGAATTAGGCTAGGTGTGGATGCAAATCGAACTTAGTAGCTCCAGGAGCTATCCCACACTGCACCACTCTGACGCTCTGGACAGCAGTCCGAGCTTCGATGCTCTGACCAGCCACACAGGAAACGACCCGGGAAAATTTGAATTCCTTTTCCTTTCTGGACAGTTAGAATCTCATTTCGTGGTTGGACATCGGGGCGAGCTCAGCAGCACCGGCAGCGATGCAGAGCTCTCCAGCAGAGGAGTTCTTGTAATATCTGAATAGAAAGAGGGACCCAGCATAGACTGACCGGGAACTTTTCGATCTGATCGGTGTGTGGGGCGAGGAGTCTGTGCTTTTGGAGCTGTGCTCCAACAAACTTAATGCAAAGACCTACGAGAAGGTCTCCAGAGCCATGATCCAGACAGAGGATACAGCCGTCATGCAACGCAGCGCCGCGTGAAAACAAAGGACCCCAGACAAGGCTACCAAAAAATCAAAGCGGCAAACGGACGCTACGGAGCCTGCCAGCACTGCCCCACCAGTGACCATGGACTCTGACGATGGGACAGTGTCGACGGACAGTTCCTCGGAGATGTTCGCGGACGGGGAAGATGAGGAAGTGTTTGTGGAGGACGAGGCAGGCGACAGCGCTTACAACGCTGGCTTCCCCGACAGCCAGGATCTATTCATCACCGTCACGGAGATCCCCTACCAACCCTCCCCGGCCATGAACCCGGATCCTGAATCAGGGGAAGGATCAGTCGGTAAGTGCTTTAACCATGTTAACTTTTATTCTTAATATAACAGGAATCTTAAGTGTGTGAAAAGGAGGTCTCTCTATATATGGGGATAGAACAGAAATCATCCAGGGAGATCTCAACGAAGCTCTCCTTCCGTTAATCGGAAAGCATCAGCAGGAGGTTCCTGGGGAGAGCTGCCTTATTGGGTGCTCCGTGGTAGCACACTTTTCCGCGCGAGGCTTTCATGAATTACTCATGGAGCACTGCCTCCCCGAGCACGGCTGCATCGGGCCCTGGTTCATGCTAGCTTTCACGCAGCATGCGTTCTCTATCTCCTTCAGTGACCGTCCTCAGGGTGATCTCGCTCGGAGACTCCTGCATCTAATTAGGGGAATTAATGTAATTTTACGCCTGGCCCAAAGTATTTTTAAAAAATCTACGGACAGACGGCATAGCACAGACTCAGCACGCAGCTGCGTGACGAGCGTAACGGAAAGCCAAAGAATATAATGGACGCTCATGGAGGGAGGGGGGAATGAGGACGCAAGGTATCCCACAGTTCCTGCTGTCTCCGAAAAGTATTTGCATTCTTGGATCAGCTCCAAATGCTTCTAGGCTCAAACACAGTGTCCGCGGTGGGTCAGGGCATAGTTCTGCAATTTGCGCGCACCCCCCACCCACCCCCAGAAGTGAAAGGGAAAACAACCATCGCTGCTGTCATGCAAAAGCAAAAGCATGCTGCTGTGCAGCGCTGCTGGCCCGCCTCTGTCAGCGGCATCTAGTACACATATGGTGACATACACAAAATCCAAAACAGGCTCCATGGTTGCCACGCTATGGCGTATGCCAGGGCAATTCATGGAAAACGTGCTCAAAATGATTGTCTGCCGTTGCTTTCCCGGAGGAAGGAATGAATGGCGACATTTACCCAGAATCCACCGCAAAAATGATTTGTGCCCCAGCAGGCACAGGGCTCTCAACCAAGAATTCACACAGACAGCCTAGACTCAGTTAATTGTTCGCAAAAATGTATATTTGCAAGGAATTCACTCCCTGTTTCCCATCTCACAGCTTCCACTGTCTCCAGACCTGCCACAGCATCCCCCTCGCAGAGGCTTGGCAAGATTAGGCGGCGAAAAAAAAAGACAAGGGACAAGATGTTCGAGGAACGTATGGGCTGCTACCTAGCCGAGGCGGACCAGCAGATACAGTGGAGGGAGACCGTCTCTCTGTACCAGCGCTCACACAGCGAACGGGAGGAGAGGTGGCGTGAGGAAGACAAGCAGGCGACTCAAACAATGCTTGGACTAGTGAGGGAGCAAACGGACACGCTCAGGCGCCTTGTGGATGTTCTGCAGGACCGCAGGAGGACAGAGCCCCCCTGCAGTGTATCTGCAACCGCCCTCCCCCGCCACAAAGTCCCATATCCCCCTCACCCAAAGTAACCAGGAGGAGGGGCGGCCGGGGACGTGAATACTGTCACAGCACCACAGCACAGTGCTCAAGTACCCAAAAGCTCTCATACCCTACATTTGCCGAAGTCCTTTACTTACAGACTCACAGTAGTCCCAATCCCAGTCCCATCCCCTAACTGTCTACGTAATTAATAAAAATGCTTTGCTGTTAATTACTGTTTCCGTTATGTTTTTTCAAAGGATACTGTGTTTGAATGGGGGGCGTGGGGAAGGGGGTGGTTAATTGCATAGGACAGTCACCTTTCCCAGGGTACAGACACGGGGGCAGGATCAGCAGCGGGTCACACACACGGTGCAGTCAGTAGGCACCCTGGTCGGTATGGGAGGTGGTTTCCAGGATCTGTGTGGGTGGGGGAGATGTGACTTTGCAGCAGGGGAGGGCGGTTACAGATCTTATACAGCGGTCCTTGTCCTGGACCGCTGAGTCACGCAGCTGAGGAATCTGTATCCGTCCTCCTCCAGCACAAGGTCACATATCCGCCCGCAGACAGAATTCCATAAAGAGGGATGGCAGGCTCCGTTGAAAGAAGCATTCCGGCACTGCGGACCGCTCTAGGAGCAGGAGCCTGTCATTCCTTGAGTTTAGAGGCGGTCTTTACATCACCGCACACCCTACCCAGCACAGTCTGCGTCCCAGTTTCAACCCTTTCACGAAAAGTCATGAATAAAGAAACCTTTGTTAAGTAATAATGGGACATGTATTTTATTTTTACACGTGTGCTGGAAGTGGGGGTAACGGGGTGAACGGGGTATGTAACCGAAGAGGAGACTCAACAGTAACTGGGTAAAGAAACAGGGGCAGGTTCAGCTTCTCTGTCAAGAAAATGAACAGTCACAGGTCTCGCTGCTCGCTGGTGTTTGAAGAGTTCCTTGTCGCTGTCCCAGGCGCCTGTATAGGGCTTCATGAGCAAGTGCATTAGCGGGCAGGCTGGGTCCCCGAGGATGACTATAGGCATCTGCACATCCACAACACTTATTTCGAGGTCCGGGAAGAAACTACCTTCCTGCAGGCGTCTGAACAGCCCACAGTTCCTGAAAACACACGCATCATGAACCTTGCCCGGCCACCCGACGTTCATGTTGGTAAAACATCCCCTACGGTCCCCCGGTGCTTGCAGCACCATTGAAAAGTAGCCCAATTTCTCAGCAGCTGACTGTGGAAGAGGTGGACGATAAAGTGCGAGGAGGAGAAAACGGCGATGATCGCAGCGGGCTCCATGCTTGCAGTGCTGTGGCGTCCGCGCTGTCACTGACCAGAAAAGTGCACGAACAGATTGCCCGCAGGCGCTTTCAAGGAGGGAGGGAGGGAGGTTGTGATTGACGGTTCAATGACGACACTTACCCAAAACCACCCTCGACACATTTCTCCCCCCAGCAGGCATTGGGGGCTCTACCCAGCATTCAAATGGGCAGCGGGGACTGCGGGAACTGTGGGATAGCTTCCCACAGTGCACCGCTTCCAAAGTCGACGCTGGCCCCGTGAATGTGGACTCAGAAATTCGAATTAGTGTATTTAGTATGGATACACAAATTCGACTTCATAAGGTCGAATCCACAAATTCGAACTAAGTTGATTCGAAATAGTCTTGTAGTGTAGACAAGGCCCCAGACAACTTGGTGTTAGCTCTGCCTCGCCTGCTTGATGGCCCATTAAGGACGATCAGCTATTCAACTGATCCATTGAGAGAAGGCAGATACGCCTTGTAACTCAGCAAAGTATGCAGGGACTTGCCCATGTGACTCCAGACTCCATTTTGCTGTCATTTTCAACAGTAAGAACAAAGAGGTTCTTACACCTCGAAAAGCCTATAAAAGGCTGATGCCTCATCTCCATCTTGTTTTCAATCCTGCTTCTTACCTCTGGAGGAACTTTGCTACAAACTGAAGCTTTGAACAAAGGACTGACTGACCCATCCCAGAGGAGGATGTACTCCAGAGACTTGATTTGAACCTGCAATTTACTCCATCACTGCTACAAGCCTGAACTAAGAACTTTGCCATTACTGCATGTAATTGATTCCATTTAACCAATTCTAGCTCTCATCTCTATGTTTTTCCTTTTATGAAGAAACCTTTAGACTCTAAAGGATTGGCAACAGCGTGATTTGTGGGTAAGATCTGATGTGTATATTGACCTGGGTCTGGGGCTTGATTCCTTGGGATCGAGAGAACCTTTTTCTTGTATTGGGGTGTTGGTTTTCATAACCATTCATCCCCAGGACGAGTGGCACTGGTGGTGATACTGGAAGACTGGAGTGTCTAAGGGAATTGCTTGTGTGACTTGTGGTTAACCAGTGAGGTGAAACCAAAGTCCTCTTTGTCTGGCTGGTTTCGTTTGCCTTAGAGGTGGAAAAATCCCAGCCTTGGGCTGTAACTGCCCTGTTTTAAGCGATTTGTCACTCTCAGTTGGGTCCCATCAGAACCGCATCGTCACAAGTATCATCTGCAAACTTTGCCACCTCACTGTTTACCCCTTTCTCCAGATCATTTATGAATACGTTGAATAGGATTGGTCCTAGGACTGACCCTTGGGGAACACCACTAGTTACTCCTCTCCATTCTGAAAATTTACCATTTATTCCTACCCTTTGTTCCCTGTCTTTTAACCAGTTCTCAATCCATGAAAAGATCTTCCCTCTTATCCCATGATAACAATTTATGTAAGAGCCTTTGGTGAGGGACCTTGTCAAAGGCTTTCTGGAAATCTAAGTACACTATGTCCACTGGATTCCCCCTTGTCCACATGTTTGTTGACACCTTCAAAGAACTCTAATAGATTAGTAAGACATGATTTCCCTTTACAGAAACCATAATGACTTTTGCTCAACAATTTTTGTTCTTCTATGTGCCTGACAATTTTATTCCTTTACTATTGTTTCAACTAATTTGCCTGGTACAGACGTTAGACTTACCAGTCTGCAACTGCCAGGATCGCCTCTAGAGCCCTTTTTAAATATTGGCGTTACATTAGCTAACTTCCAGTCATTGGGTACAGAAGCCGATTTAAAGGACAGGTTACAAACCATAGCTAATAGTTCCTCAATTTCACATTTGAGTTCCTTCAGAACTCTTGGTAAATACCATCTGGTTCCGGTGACTTGTTACAGTTAAGTTTATCAAGTAGTTCCAAAACCTGCTCTAGTGACACTTCAATCTGTGGCAGTTCCTCAGATTTGTCACCCACAAATGGTTTGGGAATCTCACCAACATCCTCAGCCATGAAGACTGAAGCAAAGAATCCATTTAGTTTCTCCGCAATGACTTTATCGTCTTTAAGGGCTCCTTTCGTATCTCAATCGTCCAGTGGCCCCAGGCCTGTTTAGCAGGCTTCCTGCTTTTGTTATTACCTTTTGAGTTTTTGGCTAGCCCCTTCTTCAAACTCCTCTTTGGCTTTTCTTATTACATTTTTACACTTAATTTGGTAGTGTTTATGCTCCTTTCTATGTACCTCACTAGGATTTGACTTCCACTTTTTAAAAGATGCCTTTTTATCTCTCACTGCTTCTTTTACATGGTCGTTAAGCCACGGTGACTCTTTTTTAGTTCTTTTGCTGTGTTTTTTAATTTGGGGTATATATTTAATTTGGGCCTCTAATATTGTGTTTTTGAAAAGTGTCCATGCAGCTTGCAGGGATTTCACTCTAGTCATTGTACCTTTTAATTTCTGTTTAACTAACCCCCTCATTTTTGCACAGTTCCCCTTCCTGAAAATAAATGCCAGTGTTGAGCTGTTCTTCCCACCACAGGAATGTTAAATGTTGTTATATTATGGTCACTATTTCCAAGCGGTCCTGTTATAGTTAGCCCTTGGACTAGATCCTGCGCTCCACTCAGCACTAAATCGAGAGTTGCTTCTCCTATTGCAGGTTCTTGTACCAGCTGCTCCAAGAAACAGTCATTTAAAGTATCCAGAAATTTTGTCTCTGCATTTTGTCCTGAGGTGACATGTACCCAGTCAATATGGGGATAATTGAAATCTCCCATTATTATGGATTTCTTTATTTTGATAGCCTCTCTAATCTCTCTTCGCATTTCATCCTCACTATCACTGTCTTTGACAGGTGGTCGATAACAGAGCCCTATTGTTATATTCTTATTAGAGCATGGAATTACTATCCATAGAGATTCTATGGAACATGTGGTTTCATTTAAGATTTTTTACTTCATTTGAGTTTACATTTTCTTTAACATACAGTGCCACTCCCCTCCCCACCCCCCGAGTATGACCTGCTCTGTCCTTCCGATATATTTTGTACCCTGGAATGACTGTGTCCCATTGATTGTCCTCACTCCACCAGATTTCTGTAATGCACTCTAATTCACCCATCTTATTATTTAGACTTCTGGCATTTGTGTACAAGCACTTGAAAAACTTGCCACTGTTTATTTGTCTGCCCTTTTCTGATGTGTCAGATTCTTGTGTGTGTGAATGCTTCTCGTCTGATCTGGCCCCTACTTTATCCTCTTCCAGCCTCTCTTCCTGACTAAAACTAGAAAATCTCTATCACTAGACTCCCCTCTAAGACAAGTCTCTGTCCAATCCACGAGCTCCTCTGCAGCCATTGGCTTTTCCCCATTCTCTTAGTTTAAAAACTGCTCTGCAACCTTTTTCATGTTAAGTGCCAGCAGTCTGGTTCCACTTTGGGTTAGGTGGAGCCCATCCTTCCTGTATAGGCCCCCCATCCCCAAAGTTTCCCCAGTTCCTAATCAATCTAAACACCTCCTCTCTACACCATCATCTCATCCACGCATTGAGACTCTGAAGCTCTGCCTGCCTACCTGGCCCTGTGCGTGGAACTGGAAGCTTTTCTGAGAATGCCACCATAGAGGTCCCAGATTTCAGCCTCTTTCCTCGCAGACTAAATTTGGCCTCCAGGACGTCTCACCTACCGTTCCTTATATCATTGGTGCCTACATGTACCACGACCACCGGCTCCTCGCCAGCACTACACATAAATCTATCTAGATGCCTCGAGAAATCAGCAACCTTTGCACTAGGCAGGCAAGTCACCATACGGTTCTCCCGGTCATTACAAACCCAGCTATCCTTGTTTCTAATGATCAAATCTCCCATTACTAACAGCTGCCTTTTCTTAATGCCTGGGGTTCCCTCCCCAGAGAGGTAACCTCAGTGCAAGAGGTTACCCCAACACCATCTGGGAGGAGGGTCCCAACTATGGGAAGGTTTCCCTCTGCTCCCATTGACAGCTCTCCTTCCCTGGGCCTTTCATCCTCCTCAACAGCGCAGTGGCTGTCTGACCAGAGGTGGGAGAAATCTACAAGTGTCCCGGAAAGCCTCATCAACATACTTCTCTGCCTCCCTTAGCGTCTCCAGTTCCATCACCCTGGCGTCCAAAGCCTCCACGCGGTCTCTGAGGGCCAGGAGCTCCTTGCACCGAATGCACACGTAAGCCACCCGCCCACAGGGCAGGTAATCATACATGCTACATTGAGAGCAATAAACAGGATAGCAATAAACAGGATAGCCCCCACTCTGCTGCTGGGTTTCTGCCTGCATTCTCTCTTACAGCCACCTAGGTTAACAGGGTTTTTGTTTCAATCAAGAAGTTTGTATTATAGCTTAAGTGTTTTAAAGAATGGCAAGAGTACCTCGCCCCCTTCCCACTCCCCTTCCAAACTCCCTAACAAAACTCCCCGTTTGCAGCCCTGTTTGAAAAGCTCCCTGCTTTACAAAGCACTCCCCTATCACATACCCCCCAGCCCCTGCTTGAGCCACTCAGGATAGGGGGCTGGGAGCACCCCCAGTACCCCAGCCCACCCTCCCAGCCCTAGACCTGACTCCTGCATCCCCTCCCACATAACGAGCCCTCACACCCCCTGCTCTGACTCCTGCACCCCCCCACACATCCTCAACCGCACCCTGAGCACCAAATGGGAGCTCCTGCACACCCCCCTCTACATTGCCACCTGCACCCCTCACACCACATGGGAGCTGCCCCAGGTAAGCACTTCACACCCCAACCTCCTGCCCCAACCCTGAGCCCCCTCCTGCATCCTAAAATCTGGCCAGACCCTGCACCCCAATCTCCAGCTGCTCCTGCACCCCAACTCCCTCCCAGACCCTGCACCCCCAGCCCTGACTCCTGCACCCTGAACACCCTGCCCTCCCTGACCCCTGCATCCCCTCACACCCCCAGCCCTTACTCCTTCACCCCTCTCAAACACACCCCAGTTCCCTGCCCTCCCTGATTCCTGCAGCCACCCATAACCACTTATCCCCCATCCCCTGCCACCACACACACACCCCCAGCCCTGACTCCTGCACCCTTCCCAAACAGCCTCCTGCCCACCCTGACTCCTGCCCCCCCACATCCCCAGCTGCATTGCTCGCATGAAACAGGAGCTGCTCCAGGTAAGTGCTCCACACCCCAATCCCCTGCCCCAACCCTCAGCCCCCTCCCACACCCTAACTCCTGGCCAGACCCTGCACTCCAACATTTTTAATTTTTAATAAAGGGCTCTTATCCAAAGCACTTTAAAATAGTTAGCTAACGGCACAAACAATACATGGAAAGATCGTTAAGTGGTGCACCAAGACTCTCAGTCATTTTCAAGTGGTCTGTGGAAAAATGGGTTAGATGACAAAAACAATCAATGTACCTCACTTTATTTTCATTTACTTCCTATTACTTATAGGAGAAGGAAGGAAAAAAAAGAATGAAAAATGGGGGTGGGAGGGAAATGAGAGAATGTTCTTTTTGTTGCTTATGTCCCAAGGAGGGACCCCTAAAATGGAGCTGAGCACAGGGCCCCACTAACGCTAAATCCGCCACTGAGCTTCCTTCTCTGGATACCCCCAGCCAGCATTCAAGGATGAACGGACTGTCTGTGTGATAAGTAACCTGGATCAGCAGCTGACTCCAGCAGCCTGCTCGTTACACCCCAAGCATAATTGTGGTCTGGGTGGAGAAGGCTCATGGTTTGAGAGATCAGGAGTAGGAAGCTTCTGCTGATTATGCTGCACCTAACCCTCAGTTTTACTTGAGCAAACAGGAGATATTTGACACTGTGCAATACGGCTCCTGTGCTCTGTTCCCAAAGTGTTCTGCAGCAGGGGAGGGTCCCTGGTAGCTTGTGTGCTACTGGCATATTGGGGTGATGCTGAAACAGGGCAGAGTAGAGGTGGCATTGGGGGGTGGCATGAACCATCTTTCTTCTTTTCCCCTTC
Organism: Mauremys mutica; assembly: GCF_020497125.1. NCBI lineage: Eukaryota > Metazoa > Chordata > Testudines > Geoemydidae > Mauremys > Mauremys mutica. Next base: position 26,886 of record NW_025423270.1, on the reverse strand, counting down.
CAAGAACCAAGGGGACAGGAACCCTTACCCAGCGAGGTCACATTCTCATAGTTCTCCTGCATGACATCCCTGTAGAGGGCTCTCTGAGCGGGGTCCAGCAGAGCCCACTCTTCCCTGGTGAAATACACAGCCACCTCCTCGAAGGTCACCGGCCCCTGAAAGAGCAAGAGTCCAACTCTCAGTATCTGCTGCTCCACTCACAGCCCCCCTATACACGGGGGACAGGAGCCAAACAGAAACTCTGGGTGGATTGCAGTCAGAGTCCCACCCCCACCCTGCTCAGAGCATCCAGGAAACACCAGCAGGAGGGGATGAAGCGAGAGCCCCTCCTCTCTCCCAGCAGAGCTATCACACACCTACTAGCCACTGACTGACACAGGAGATAGGGCCCCTAGCAGGGTCCAGGGACAGCTCCCTGGTAGGAAGCCCAACAACCTCCCCATTCTGAAGAGCTGGATGGGAAGGGAGGGGAATCTCCCCTAAGCCTCACTGGTGGGTGCCCCCTTCATATCTCACAGCAGCCGCTGGTTAGTCAGGTCAGGCTCCAGCACTATGAGTCTGGTCAGTTTTCCCAGCCCCATGCAGCTGGGTTATTTTCAGCTCCACAAACTAGAGCATTTCCACCGCCGAACCTCCTGGGTCTCTTCCTAGAATCTAGGCCACATATTAAATAACTCCCAGTAGGTTTAGCACACCCCTGTCCTCCTCCCTTTCTTCACCCTGTGCATTTCCTGCAAACCAGACTGCAACCTCCAAACCAGCCTGTGCAAACCTTCCCATCTCCCACGTATTTGCTGTCCCTCTCCCCTGCTGGAAGAACCCACCAGCAACCCCCTGATAATACCTACCTGAACTGGCTCCTCTGCAGCCATTTCTCTCCCCTGTCCAACGAGAGGACGGGATGAACTGGAGCGAAACATGGACGTTATTCCGCAGCCTGGCAGGGCGAGAAGGGCAGTTGTGAAGGTTTCAGAACAGGCTTTAATTCATTTCACAGCATGATTCCCCCAGGCCCTTTCCCTGCAGACAGGCACCCTAGAGTCTGCCATGCTGAGAAAGGCTTGATCTCTTTGTACAGTGTAGACCTGGCCTCTCCTGCCAGGCTAAGCCCACAGAGACATTTTTAACCTCCCTTCTCCCTCCCCTCACCCCGTAACAAAGTCTCTGAACACAAGGCTAGAAAAAAGCAGAACCAAAGGAGTCACTGTGGGGGATCCCCTCAGACACTGACCGCACGGCAGCCACACCCCAGCAGGGGGGATATGGAGTCAGGAACTGGCTTTTCCTCTGTCTGATTCTCACCTTTTCCACAGGAAAGTGACTCTACCCAGGGTGCAGTAATACATCTGTCTGGGCAGATTAGAGATCTGGAAATCTCTCTCCAAACTCTTCTCCCCCACAGCCCCTTTCAGTCTCTCTTTCTCCTTCTATCTCCTTTTCCCCTCTCCCTGCCCATCTGGTAGGAAAGTCCCATTCCTGGGTAGTTTGCTCCCCCAGGGCTGGATTTGCTCCTGCAATTGTTAACTGGATGAGAAACGAGGGGGGTCTGTTTGTGTGGAGTCATTTTAAGGCCAGACCCCAGCATTTTCCCTTCGTTTCTTTCAGTTACTTGGAATGTCTGGCTCAGAATTTAGTATTAACAGGGCCCAGGGCTGCCCTAGGGGGCTAGGACCAGCTGGAGAAAGTCATCCCCTGGGCTGGGCAGAGAAGCAGCTTTAATTCAGGTCACTTCCCAGCACAGAACCCCGCTGGGGGAGCAGCAGCTGCTAAGCCTGGTCTCCCAGATCACTATGGAGGCTGCAGCGTCTGACCCAGGAAGCTGAACCCCAGTATCCTGAGCAGAGAGGGACAGAGCGTTTGAGCAGCTTCCCTCCTTTAGCTCTCTGGGGAGAGCAGCTAATGAGAGCCCCTCCTCACAGGGAGAACCGCTGATCTCATTTGCCCCACTGTCCATCTGGAGTCACTCCTTGTCCTTCCATACAGTGACTCTGGATTAACATTGGTCTCAATGAAACCAGAGTTCAGAAAGAATGAGTCCAGAACGCTGTGGAAGAGACCATTGTGCAGCAGTGCTGACCCCCCTCCCACCTCCCTCATCCCCCAGATCTAGGACAAGGACTGGGGGACACAATTTTCCAAATGGAACTGAAAGTTCCTGCAGTTTTCAAAAGAGGAGAAAAGCAAAATCTGTGATTTCACACTAACAGTGACTGATAAGTGGATAGAAAGTTATCACAGTGACAGGGCCTGTGACTGGGGAATGCCAGGCAGTGCTTGGAGCCAGGACTCTGACACAAGTTGATCAGAGAGAAGGATCATGGTTAGTAGCAGCCCCCAGACACTCCCCAGTACCCAGAGCCCAGACCCCACAGCCAGGGGCAACAGACACCCCCTAGCCAGGGTCCCACCAGATATTCCCTGGGACGCAGCCCCCAGAGTCCCCAGCCAGGGACCCCAGATACCCCTCAAAGCCCCACTGGCCAGGAAAGCCCCACCAGACCATGATTGCCAGGTTGGGAATCCCAAAGGGCTCCCCCCACCAAGTGCCCCCAGCAGCCAGGGACACCCCACCAGGAACTCAGTCCCTCACTACCTGCCTAGGACAACCCCCACCCCCTGATTTCCAGCAGGATCTGCCATGTTGTTTGTCTGGGACCCCCTCCTCTGCCCTGATGCTTTTCAGTGGGACCCTTCACTTTGCTTGCCTGGCATCCCCTGAGCTAGTGCCAGAGCTCCGCTCCCTCCCGCCCGCCCCCTGTGCACTGGGCACGGCAGCGATCCCAGGAGTCTGCGGGGGAAGCCCAGACAGAGCCCCTGGCACAGCACCAGGCTCCCTCTAACCCCCTGTCCCGCTTCCCCAAGAGACGCCCAACCCCACTGTTCTGCAGCCAACAGCGACACCCACCTCCAGGACCCCAAGCCTCAGGGCTGGGCACATCAGAACCAACCCCCCCAAACCTCCAGAACCCACCAATTTGATTAGGGTCCCACCTGCCCAGTCACCTAAACAACTCCCACTACCACAACACCCCTTCAGCTCCAGCTGAAATCTCACCACACAGACACCCCTTCCCCCAGTGCAACAGTGTTACCTGACAGCGCCTGAGAAGTGGATAGAAAGTGACCACCGCCCCCTGCTGGCCAGTCACACAGGCAGAGGGAGCTCCGGGGGATGTCTCTTGAACAGGAGAATGGAAGGCCTGGAGGGACAAAATAGGTAAGAAATGTTCATGCCTGTTACTAGCAAATAATGGCCACCACGGATCCACCCCAGCGGTGGCTGCATCTTAGCACTGTGGGAATCAACCTCTCACAGAGACCATTTGTCATGGTGTTTGGGATACTTCTGGACCCACACTGCACTCAGAGTGACCTCCTCATCCCGTGCCAGCTGGAGAAAAGAAAAGGGTCCAGCCAACTCTCCCGTTACCAGCTGGGGACCACTGATCCCCAAACAGGGGGAGGCCTCGAGCTTTGATGGGTATTAAAGATGTGGCTGGTCTCTTTCTTCAGCAAACATTTTAACACAGATAAAGGGGGAAAGAAATGGCTCTCATAGGAGAGGGGAAAGATCAACACTGGGAAATGTAACCCCCTGCAACCTCCAGGATGGAGAATGATTCAGGGCAACAGGTTTCCTCTAAGAAAAGAGAAGTTGCTGGGATTGAGAAACATGGGGAACAGCCCCAAACATGAAAGGATTTTTAGTTGATATTTGATAATAACGTAGAAGTGAAAGAGAAAGGGGGAAATCTGAGAGATTTTGGCTCTATTTTTGCAAATAATAGAGAGGAAAGTGGAAAATCAAAGGGATTTTATATCAGTTTATATCTGATGTGCAGTAAAATGTCAGTGTTTCACATCAGTATTTGTTAAATGAATACAGAGGAAATGGGCAACATTTGCAAACATTTTATATCCAGGTTCAAGAAGCTGAGAAAAGGTGTAAATCTGAGATTTTCTTGGTAATTTATAATTAGAGAGAGGGGGGGAATCTCAGGGCATATTCAATTAGAAACAAACAACTAGAGAGAAGTGGGGCAAACGTTTAGGGTATTTTATATCAACCTTTGAGATTTGCAGAAAAAACGTGTCACCAACTATGCAACTGGAGGTGGAGAATCAGACTCCTGGAGAGACCAGGGGGAAATGGGGGAGGCGGGAGAGCGGCTCGTTGGCGGGGAAAGGGGCGAATCTCCCCGGATTTTACAGCCCGGGTGAGACACTGAGCGAGAAAAGGGGCAGAACTGGAGAGAATTTGTATCGGGGGCGAGAGGCGAGTGGCACCAACAGGGACAGGATCCAATTCACCCCCCTCCCCCCTTCGCCCGCCCGCCACTCCCCCCCCCGCGTCCCACTGACCTTCTCCCCCCCCCCGCCCGACACCCCCCATCTCCCCCCACACCACAGGGGATCCCCCCCCGCCAGGCCCCAGTCTCTGCCCCCCAAATCCCAGCGGGGGGGGGGGGCGGATCCTGCTGCGGCTCCGCTGGGGCCGAGGCAGCTCCGAGGCTTCTCCCGGGTTCCCCGGGGCAGAGTCACATGCCCGCCCCGGGGTCTCTCACTCCCCGGGGCTGGGGCGGGCAGAGAGGCTCCAACGGCCCCGCGCGCGCCAGGCAGAGCCGCAGGGGCCCGCGCGCGTTTGCAACTCGGCTTGTTCTCTCCCCCCAACGTCACTTCCGCTCCGGGGAGAGTCAGGAACTACATCTCCCAGCCTGCTCCGGGGCCGCTTCCGCCTTCTCCGGCCCAGGGAAGGGAGGGTTTCAGCAGGTAAAATCGCGCATGCTCTGTGCGAGCCCCGCTGCGGGCGGGAGAACAAAGCTGCTGCTGCCGCCTCCGCGTGAGCCGGGTCCGGGCTGAGCCGCTGCTGCTCCCCCGGGGGGGGTCTGTGCGGGGGGGCCCGGCCGGGGGGGGGGATTCTCCAGCTGGGCCCCGCCCCCTGGGCAGCCCTGGGCAGCCCCGGGCTCTGCCCGCCCCAGCCCCGCCGGGGAGTGAGAGACCCCGGGGGGGGCGCTGGGGGGGCGGGCACGTGACTCTGCCCCGGGGAACCCGGGAGAAGCCTCGGAGCCGCCTCGACCCCAGCGGAGCCGCAGCAGGATCCGCCCCCCCCCCCGCTGGGATTTGGGGGGCAGAGACTGGGGCCTGGCGGGGGGGATCCCCTGTGGTGTGGGGGGAGATGGGGGGTGTCGGGCGGGGGGGGGAGAAGCCGGAGTTGCGCGGGGGGGGGAAGGTCAGTGGGACGCGGGGGGGAGGGGGGGTTGAACTGTCTCTGGGCAGCCAGGAAATTCCCAAGTGGGGGGGGAGCGGGCGGGCGGGGGAAGGGGGGAGGGGGGTTAATTGGATCCTGTCCCTGTTTGTTTCAGAGTAGCAGCCGTGTTAGTCTGTATCCGCAAAAAAAACAGGAGTACTTGTGGCACCTTAAAGACTAACAAATTTATTGTAGCATGAGCTTTCGTGAGCTAAAGCTCACTTCTTCGGATGCATAGAATGGAACACACAGACAGGAGATATTTATACATACAGAGAACATGAAAAGGTGGAAGTATGCATACCAACAGGCAGAGTCTAATCAATTGAGATGAGCTATCGTTAGCAGGAGGAAAAAAAAAAAACTTTTTGAAGTGATAATTAAGATGGCCCATAGAAGGTGTGAGGAGAACTTAACATAGGGAAATAGATTCAATTGGTGTAATGACCCAACCATTCCCAGTCTTTATTTAGACCACAGTTAATGGTATCTAGTTTGCATATTAATTCAAGTTCAGCAGTCTCTCTTTGGAGTCTGTTTTTGAAGTTTTTTTGTGCCACTTGCCTCTCGCCCCCGATACAAATTCTCTCTAGTTCCAGGGCTGCCCAGAGGGGGGGGGGCAAAGGGGGCAATTTGCCCCGGGCTCCGCAGGGGCCCCCAAGAGCATAGGCGGCAGGTGATATCTGTGTGCGGTGCCCGGGCCCCAGGCTCTGTCCCCACCTGGAGCCCAGCGGGGCCAGGGGCAGCTCCTGCCATAGGCGGCAGGTGATATCTGTGTGCGGTGCCCGGGCCCCAGGAATATTCAGGGCCGGGGGCCCTGCTCCAGCAATAGTTGGAGCTGGGTCTCTCCCCCGGCCCTGCCTGGAGCAGGTCTCAGTCCCCGCCGCGTGTCCCCTCCCCCCACTCCGCCGAGTCGCGTCCTGTCCCTGCCTGGCAACGCGCCTCTCCCCTGCCTGCTTGGGCTCCCGGCAGAACGGCTGCCTGCTGCCGCAGGGTCCTAGTGCCTGCCCCCCACTACTAATGGTAAGGCAGGCTGCCCTTACCCTGAGCCTCTCCAACGCCCCAAACCCTCAGCCCCAGCCAGAGCCCTCATCCCCTCCGCACCCTAATCCTCAGCCCCAGCCCTGAGCCACCCCACAGCATGAACCCTTCATCCCCAGCCCCAGCCAGAACCCTCATCCCCTCGCACCTTAATCCTCAGCCCCAGCCCTGAGCCCCCCCGCAGCATGAACCCCTCATCCTCAGCCCCAACCCTCATCCCTCTGCACCCTAATCCTCTGCTCCAGCCCTGAGCCCCCCCGCATCATGAACCCTTCATCCCCAGCCCCAGCCAGAACCCTCATCCCCCCGCACCCTAATCCTCAGCACCAGCCCTGAGCCCCCCCGCATCATGAACCCCTCATGCCCTGAGCCCCCCCGCATCATGAACCCTTCATCCCCAGCCCCAGCCAGAACCCTCATCCCCCCGCACCCTAATCCTCAGCCCCAGCCCTGAGCCCCCCCGCATCATGAACCCTTCATCCCCAGCCAGAACCCTCATTCCCTCGCACCCTAATCCTCAGCCCCAGCCCTGAGCGCCCCCACATCATGAACCCCTCATCCCCCTGCACCCTAATCCTCAGCCCCAGCCCTGAGCCCCCCTGCAGCATGAACCCCTCATCCTCAGCCCCAACCCTCATCCCTCTGCACCCTAATCCTCTGCTCCAGCCCTGAGCCCCCCCACATCATGAACCCCTCATCCTCAGCCCCACAGCCCTCACCCTGCACTCCCTCCTACCCCCAAACTCCCTCCCCCTTCCCACACACCCGTTCCCAACCCCAAACTCTGTCCCAAAGCCTGCACCCTTCACCCCCTCCTGCACACCCACCCCCTGCCCCAGCCCAGAGCCTGCACCCAGCACCCAAACTCCATCCCAAAGCCTGCACCCTGCACCTCTCCTGCACCCTAATCCCCAGCCCAGGATCTGCACCCCAGACCTCCCTGGGGGGGCAACACCCTCATGTAAAAGGGCACCGGGTCCAGGGAGGGACACAGGGGCCTGAGGACAGGTGGATCACCGGCCTGCAGAGGGCACTCTGTGCTGGAACAGAGCTAATTCCCAGTGTCACCAGCAGGAGGTGCCGCAGGGGTGAGTCCAACCCGTCTACAGCTACCATCCCTTTCACTTCTCAAATACCAAATTATAGTGTATATGTAATTTCAGTGCCACAGGGAGATTCATGTCAGGGGAGGGGGTAGTAGCTTCATTTAAAATTAGCCACTGGGGGGAAGGATCACATGAGAAGAGCAATATCCTTCCCAACCCTACCAAGGGAGACCCCCCTCCCCTGCATTCCCTGAGGCTTCAGAGGGGTTAATTCAGTGGTTCTCAAACTTTTGTCCTGGTGACCCTTTCACATAGCAAACCTCTGATGTGCCCCCCCCCCTTTATAAATTGAAAACACTTTTTTATATATTTAACACTATTATAAATGCTGGAGGCAAAGCGGGGTTTGAGGTGGAGGCTGACAGCTCACGACTCCCAGTAATAACCTTGTGACCCCCTGAGGGATCCTGACCTCCAGTTTGAGAACCCCTGGATTAATTTAATTTTAGCACCCTGTGTCCATTCACATGCATTTGCTATTTTGAGCATTTCAGTTTTGACAACATAGGCTCATCCCAGATTCTGGAACAAGCTCAAATGCTCAGTTTGTGGAGTATGTACATAAGCTATAGTAAAGAAAAACGCACAGTAACTGTCTCCAGTTTGTGAGGGACCCCATGGAGCCAGTCTCTAGGAAACAGATAAATGCATGGAGATTAAGTCCATTAATGGCTATTAGCCAGGCTGGGTAAAGAATGGTGTCCCTAGCCTCTGTTTCTCAGAGAGTGGAGATGGATGGCAGGAGTGAGATCACTTGACCATTACCTGATAGGTTCACTCCCTCTGGGGCACTTGGCATTGGCCATTGTCAGTAGACAGATACTGGGCAGGATGGCCTTTGGTTTGACCCAGTATGTCTGTTCTTATGTTCTAACCTAAATGAACCCAAAGTTATGGAGACAGATGAGAGTCAAGGAAGCCAGCAGAGTATCAGAAACCTGGAAAAATCTCTGCCTGGATGGGTTCAGGTGTTTGGTTACAAGCTGAGGTGGTTCAAAAGTTTCGGATTTTTTTTTTAAGCAGAATTTTTTTATTGTTTCTTTAAACAATCAAATACAGCAAGCAGCAAATATTTGGCCACACAGTTCTGAAACCTCAAACCATATTCAGGTTTTGGCAGACTAATTTCAGCTTTTCAATTAAAAAAACCACAACAAATTTTGAAGGAAAGCAGACATTGTCCGTGATTTTTTTCTGCTTTTTAAAAACCCCTAGTTTTCGATCCAGAAAAAGTTTTGATGGAAAATATTTGTCCAACCCTTTTAATGAGCTTTATGCCTTTTAGCACTAGCTGATGCTGAGAACCAGTGATACCTTGTAAAGAAGTTTTCTCAAAACTGGGTTTGTGCCGAAATGCAGAAGGTTTATTTTTCCCAGGGACGCCTGTGGAGGGGAGCAAGTGGGGCAATTTGCCGTGGGCCCCACAAGGGCCCCCAGGAGAATATAGTATTGCAATTTTTTTATAGAAGGGGCCCCCAAAATTTCTTTGCCCCAGGCCCCCTGAATTCTCTGGGTGGCCCTGTCTAGTTCTGCCCCTTTTCTCGCTCAGCGTCTCACCCGGGCTATATAATCCGGGGCGATTTCCCCCCCTTTCCCCTCCAATGATCCGCTCTCCCGTCTCCCCCATTTCCCCCTGGTCTCTCCAGGATTCTGATTTTCCACCTTCAGTTGCATAGTTTGTGATATGTTTTTTCTGCAAATCTCAAAAGTTGATATAAAATACCCTAAACATTTGCTCCACTTCTCTCTAGTTGTTTGTTTCTAATTGAATATGCCCTGAGATTTCCCCCCCTCTCTAATTATAAAATAACAAGAAAATCTCAGATTTACACCTTTTCTCAGCTTCTTGAACATAGATATAAAATGTTTGCAAATGTTGCCCATTTCCTCTCTATTCATTTAACAAATACTGATGTGAAACACTGACATTTTACTGCATATCAGATATAAACTGATATAAAATCCCTTTGATTTTCCACTTTCCTCTCTATTATTTGCAAAAATAGAGCCAAAATCTCTCAGATTTCCAGTGTTTCTCTTTCAGTTCTACGTTATTATCAAATATCAATTAAAAATCCTTTCATGTTTGGGGCTGTTCCCCATGTTTCTCAATCCCAGCAACTTCTCTTTTCTTAGAGGAAACCTGTTGCCCTGAATCATTCTCCATCCTGGAGGTTGCAGGGGGTTAAATTTCCCAGTGTTGATCTTTCCCCTCTCCTTTGAGAACCATTTCTTTCCCCCCCTTTATCTCTGTTAAAATGTTTGCCGAAGAAAGAGACCAGCCACATCTTTAATACACATCAAAGCTCGAGGCCTCCCCCTCTTTCGGGATCAGTGGTCCCCAGCTGGTAACAGGAGAGTTGGCTGGACCCTTTTCTTTTCTCCAGCTGGCACGGGATGAGGAGGTCACTCTGAGTGCAGTGTGGGTCCAGAAGTATCCGAAACCCCATGACAAATGGTCTCTGTGAGAGGTTGATTCCCACATGATGGGGATTTTCCAGACCCTGCATACCCCACCCCGCACAAAACCCTAAATTCTGTTTCGCTTGCCCTAGACTAAGTTGGCTTAGCATAAGTAGCAATAGGCCACTGTAGGCCACACTTGCTTAACAATAAGGCATAGGGGAAATTTGTAAGAGTATGGCTGTGCTCACCAGCCGGCACTGTCCCTTTGCCCCTGACTTCACCTGTGAACAAACCCTTCCCCCTACAGAAAACTTTACCTGTACCCTGATTCAATACACCCCTACCTTGTCCACAAATATGTCTACAGCGCAGAGGGCTCTCCATGTACACGCCCACCAACTGTGGTACGAGACATTGGGGAAGGGTGACTTAACGGGGTTCCGCTGGACCATTTTGGATGCCACCTTGGGGACCATTAGATTTTCCCTTCCCTTATCTCACTTCTAAATTGCCGCCACCTACCCTAACTGCTCCAAGGGAGCAGCCGTTAGACTAATGCAGCAGCGCTTCTTAGTAGGTGGGCACCGGGCCAGGAGAGGGATAGCTGATACCTTATGGAAGGGTGCAAATAGTGCGGCCTTGGCCTGGAGTGTCGTCAAGACCTCCCAACACGAATCCAGATTGGGACAGCTCGAACATGCGGCCGGCCTTATCTCCGCAGCACAGGTAACAGGACTTAAGGCGGATAGGGGAATTGCACGTTATCACCACCCTTAACATCCTGACCCACGATCTCCTCTCCCAGATGGTGTACCACATTTCTGGGGCTGGGAAGGCATTGCAGTGGGACCTGGCTTGCTCTGAGGTACAGGATTTTCTTAACACACAGCTTGCAGATATCCGAGAGGATCTCAGGCATCAGGCATGGCCCATTGCCCTTCGGAACACCTCAGGTGTTCCCCCAGAACTGTGGCCTTGGAGGCATACGTGGAGGTTTTCTGGATGGGACTGTCAGCGCTCGCAGTGCTCTTTCCAAGCTTATGGGCCTGTGAGCGGGATATGGGCTCCCACATACCGGATCCTCCCTGGTCCCTGGGGAGGATGTTTGTGGGATTGGGTTATCCATCAGGATGTTTGGGAAATTAAACCACCCCATGGCCCCAACCGCTTCCTAGTTAGTGCGGCGGAGATAACCCCTGATATTTGGATAGGCCAGGGCTCTTTATGGACCCTGTGGCCCTTACAGCTCCCTCAGCTCCGGTGCGTCCGTAAGCTGGAGCCTGGAGAAATCATTGTTCTTCATGAACATGTTTGTTGGGAAGGTTGGGGTAGGTTGAGTTCCCAAACTATTCTCGCGGCGGACAGTAGTTGTGTCCTCGTTAATTCTTCAACCCTGTTGGACACTGTTTTTAACTTAACTACCACCTTAGGTTCGCAGATTGCTTATTGGCCTGCAGACCGTCGCTACCAGGTCTCTCTGTCGTTTTCTGTCCCCTTTGATTGGGCTGCCCTAGTGGTGGACCGGTTCCGTTCCCTCGATACTCTTCTGCCTGAGATTCGTAAGCTCTCCCAACTAAAGGATCAGGTGGACGTTTTGGAAACCACCTATAACACCGAACTCCGAGCCTTCGAAACAGCTCACCGAGTCACAACCCTTTGTACAGGCTCAGACCTCCTCTGTGTTATCTCAAAAGTATTCCGCCCCCCACAGATGCATAGCTTCCTGTTCTGGGGATTCATTGGCGGTGGGCTCCTATTAGGCGTCTGTGCCTGTTACTGTTGTTGCACTCGCTGCCGCCCCCGGCCCACAGTCCTAGCCTTTCCGCCACCACCCCCTCACCCCGTGCCCCTCGCCCCGTTGCGGGAGTCTGTGTTAGAACCTGAGTCCCCGGTTTATGACTCCCTGGAAATATCCTATTATAACGGATATGAAACACCTCAGGAGGAAAATCCCGAGGTCCATGGCCTAATGACCATCCACATTGAGGGCATTGATGGTTGATGCCATTTGAATAAGGCATCAAGAGGAGGGGGTTGATGGGGATTTTCCAGACCCTGCATACCCCACCCTGCACAAAACCCTAAATTCTGTCTCGCTTTCCCTAGACTAAGTTGGCTTAGCATAAGTAACAATAGGTCACTGTAGGCCACACTTGCTTAAAAATAAGGCATAGGGGAAATTTGTAAGAGTATGGCATAATTAGAGAGGCCTACAGAAAAGAGGAACCAACGCCAACTGGTAATTGTGTATCATGGTCTCATATTAACAGGATAATAGCAATGGAAACTTTTAGGTCTTGTACAATTGTAACCGCACGTAGGTGGGCGCAAATACAATTGGGAAACAGAGCTTATTGTACAAGCCAACTGGACACAGTTGCATTAAGCAATTTAGCACATGATAAGGTAACGCAAGATAGGATTAACGCAAGAAAGGGAAAATGGGGTAAACAGGAGCCTCTAAGACAATAACAGGAAAACCCCTAGATGGTGCAGGGTCCGTGTTAGGGCCCAAGCGGGACTCTGATTGGCTTACTAATAAGCATTATACCAAATAAGGCTGATAAAATTTGTAATGTGTGATTACGCTTTGCGGTTTTTACCTTTATAAGCTTCGAGCTATGTAACCTGCTTAAGGCGGCGGCCTCTCCTGCTGGGAGACATGCCGACCTTCCCCGTATGCATACCTGTATCCCAATAAAGGTGCTTGAGTGAGTCTGACCTAAAATCAACGGTGTGGTCAATTTTTCCACAACACACAGTGTTAAGATGTAGCCACCTCTGGGGTGGATCCATGGTGGCCATTATTTGCTAGTAACAGGCATGAACATTTCTTACCTATTTTGTCCCTCCAGGCCTTCCATACTCCTGTTCAAGAGACATCCCCCAGGGCTCCCTCTGCCTGTGTGACTGGCCAGCAGGGGGCGGTGGTCACTTTCTATCCACTTCTCAGGCACTGCCAGGTAACAGTGTTGCACTGGGGGAAGGGGTGTCTGTGTGGGGAGATTTCAGCTGGAGCTGAAGGGGTGTTGTGGTTGTGGGAGTTGTTTAGGTGACTGGGCAGGTGGGACCCTAATCAAATTGGTGGGTTCTGGAGGTTTGGGGGGGTTGGTTCTGATGTGCCCAGCCCTGAGGCTTTGGGTCCTGGAGGTGGGTGTCGCTGTTGGCTGCAGAACAGCTGGGTTGGGCGTCTCTTGAGGGTGGGGCAGGGGGTTAGAGGGAGCCTGGTGCTGTGCCAGGGGCTCTGTCTGGGCTTCCCCCACAGACTCCTGGGATCGCTGCCCTGCCCAGTGCCCAGGGGTGGGGGGGGGAGCGGAGCTCTGGCACTAGCTCAGGGGATGCCAGGCAAGCAAAGTGAAGGGTCCCACTGAAAAGCATCAGGGCAGAGGAGGGGGTCCCAGACAAACGACATGGCAGATCCTGCTGGAAATCAGGGGGGTGTCCTAGGCAGGCAGTGAGGGACTGAGTTCCTGGCGGGGTGTCCCTGGCTGCTGGGGGCTCTTGGTGGGGGGAACCCTTTGGGATTCCCAACCTGACAGTCATGGTCTGGTGGGGATTCCCTGGCCGGTGGGGCTTTGAGGGGTATCTGGGGTCCCTGGCTGGGGACTCTGGGGGCTGCGTCCCAGGGAATATCTGCTGGGCCCCTGGCTGTGGGCTCTGGTAACTTCTACTAACCATGATCCTTCTCTCTGATCAACTTGTGTCAGAGTCCTGGCTCCAAGCACTGCCGGGCATTCCCCAGTCACAGGCCCTGTCACTGTGATAACTTTCTGTCCACTTATCAGACACTGTTCGTGTGAAATCACAGATTTTGCTTTTCTCCTCTTTTGAAAACTGCAGGAACTTTTGGTTCCGTTTGGAAAATTTGTGCCCCCCAGTCCTTGTTCTCGATCTGGGGGGTGAGGGAGGTGGGAAGGGGGTCAGCACTGCCACAGCTCTTCCACAGCGTTCTGGACTCATTCTTTCTGAACTCTGGTTTCATTGAGACCATTGTTAATCCAGAGTCACTGTATGGAAACACAAGGAGTGACTCCGGATCGACAGTGGGGCAAATGAGATCAGCAATTCTCCCTGTGAGGAGGGGCTCTCATTAGTTGCTCTCCCCAGAGAGCTAAAGGAGGGAAGCTGCTCAAACGCTCTGTCTCTCTCTGCTCAGGATATTGGGGTTCAGCTTCCTGGGTGAGAGGCTGCAGCCTCCATTGTGATCTGGGAGACCAGGCTTAGCAGCTGCTGCTCCCCCAGTGGGGTTCTGTGCTGGGATGTGACCTGAATTAAAGCTGCTTCTCTGCCTGGCCCAGGGGATGACTTTCTCCAGCTGGTCCTAGACCCCTAGAGCAGACCTGGGCCCTGTTAATACTAAATTCTGATCCAGACATTTCAAGTAACTGAAAGAAACGAAGGGAAAATGCTGGGGTCTGGCCTTAAAATGACTCTACACAAACAGACCCCCCCCATTTCTCGTCCAATTAACAATTGCAGGAGCAAATCCAGCCATGGGGGAGCAAACTACCCAGGAATGGGACTTTCCTACCAGACGGGCAGGGAGAGGGGAAAAGGAGATAGAAGGAGAAAGAGAGACTGAAAGGGGCTGTGGGGGAGAAGAGTTTGGAGAGAGATTTCCAGATCTCTAATCTGCCCAGACAGATGTATTACTGCACCCTGGATAGAGTCACTTTCCTGTGGAAAAGATGAGAATCAGACAGAGGAAAATCCAGTTCCTGAGTCCATATCCCTCCTGCTGGGGTGTGGCTGCCGTGGGGTCAGTGTCTGAGGGGATCCCCCACAGTGACTCCTTTGGTTCTGCTTTTTTCTAGCCTTGTGTTCAGAGACTTTGTTACGGGGTGAGGGGAGGGAGAAGGGAGGTTAAAAATGTCTCTGTGGGCTTAGCCTGGCAGGAGAGGCCAGGTCTACACTGTACAAAGAGATCAAGCCTTTCTCAGCATGGCAGACTCTAGGGTGCCTGTCTGCAGGGAAAGGGCCTGGGGGAATCATGCTGTGAAATGAATTAAAGCCTGTTCTGAAACCTTCACAACTGCCCTTCTCGCCCTGCCAGGCTGCGGAATAACGTCCATGTTTCGCTCCAGTTCATCCCGTCCTCTCGTTGGACAGGGGAGAGAAATGGCTGCAGAGGAGCCAGTTCAGGTAGGTATTATTAGGGGTTGCTGGTGGGTTCCTCTAGCGGGGGAGAGGGACAGCAAATACGTGGGAGATGGGAAGGTTTGCACAGGCTGGTTTGGAGGTTCCAGTCTGGTTTGCAGGAAATGCACAGGGTGGAGAAAGGGAGGAGGACAGGGGTGTGCTAACCCTACTGGGAGTTATTTAATAAGTGACCTAGATTCTAGGAAGAGACCCAGGAGGTTCGGCGGTGGAAATGCTCTAGTTTGTGGAGCAGAAAATAACCCAGCTGCATGGGGCTGGGAAAACTGACCAGACTCATAGTGCTGGAGCCCGACCTGACTAACCAGCGGCTGCTGTGAGATATGAAGGGGGCACCCACCAGTGAGGCATAGGGGAGATTCCCCTCCCTTCACATCCAGCTCTTCAGAATGGGGAGGGTGTTGGGCTTCCTACCAGGGAGCTGTCCCTGGACCCTGCTAGGGGCTCCATCTCCTGAATCAGTCAGTGGCTAGTAGGGGGGTGATGGCTCTGCTGGGAGAGAGGAGGGGCTCTCGCTTCGTCCCCTCGCCCTGGTGTTTCCTGGATGCTCTGAGCAGGGTGGGGGTGGGACTCTGACTGCAATCCACCCAGAGCTTCTGTTTGGTTCCTGTCCCCCATGTATAGGGGGGCTGTGAGTGGGGCAGCAGGTACTGAGTGTGGGACTCTCGCTCTTTCAGGGGCCGGTGACCTTCGAGGAGGTGGCTGTGCATTTCACCAGGGGAGAGGGGGCTCTGCTGGACCCCGCTCAGAGAGCCCTCTACAGGGAGGTCATGCAGGAGAACTGTGAGAATGTGACCTCGCTGGGTAAGGAGTCCTGTCCCCTGGGTTTTTAGAAGGGGAAATGCAGAGCTAAGGTTCATGCCCCTCCCCCAATGCCACCTCTGCTCTGCCCTGTTTCAGCATCACCCCGACATGCCAGAGACACCCCCACTAGCCCTCTCCCCTCCCCTGTTACAGAGCGCTCTGGGAACAGAGCAGTGCAGCAGAATGTCTAACATGTTCTTCTCTTTGCTAAGATAATATTCGGGTTCAACTCCATCATAGCAAACAGAAGCTTCCTCCCCCTGGCCTGCTCTCCAGTACTGAACCTCCTGCACACAGGCCAGCTGAGACTTGCACAGTGTTACTACCCCCTTGCCCTCAGCCTGAGTTTTCCTTTTGAGTCGCTGCCTTCACTTACCCCTCACTAAGCCCCACAGATCACTCGAACATACGCCACCGGGGTGCTGACAACCCCCATGGAAAGAACACGCCCTTGGGCACCTTTGCTGACCAAGCCTACAACACTCAGCGTGGAAATGAGGCAGAATTGCCCCCCAAGTTTCACATGCACCTCTCTGCATAGCACAGGCACAGCTCTGCCCAGCAGCTGCAACCCTTCCCTCCATCAGCCAGTCACAGCTACAGCTGGCCCAGTGCACACAGCTGGGGGCATGCAGATAAATGCTGGGATTCCCACCTGTGAGCACAGCACAGACAATGTCTTAGTCTCAGTCTTTCCTCGGATCGATTATAGGTTCATAGATTTTAAGGCCAGATGTGACTATTAGGTCATCTACTCTGACGTCCTTCATACCACAGACCATAGAATTCATCCCGTTACTGCTGCATTGAGCTGAATATCTGAGTCCCTGTGGCAGTTGGTTAACCTTTGCACGGCCCACACAGAACCATTCTCACTGGTTCTGGCCAGCTACAGGGTTAAGGGTTGGGGGAAAGTTTACATTAACGTTTCATTTCCTGGTCTGCAGAGGTTTAAGTTTACTCACCGTCCATATGGTGCAAGGCAGGAGACAGCACTGGGCAACCTTAACGCTGCATTAATGTAGCTTATGAGCATTTAGTTTCCTGTTTTAAAAAATGGATGCTTTTGCCGCTATAGCTGTGTCTGTAATTGAGCTTTGGCCAGCAGAGCCATGTTGGATGGGGTGTGTGTGTCCGCATGCGTGTGGGCACTTTCACAGCCTTAAACAATAGAGCTGGACTGGCAAAGCTTTTAAGAGCTACCTAAGACCTACCTAACTAGTTCCTCGACAGACACCTGACACGCCCCCTTTGGGTGAACGAATATGCGTGTACCTGGTCTGTGGGATCCCAGTAAAACATTAGGCACCCTGTGCCCTCTGCCAGGTGGCATCAAGAGGTCCATGATGAGTCACATCCTTCTCCTCCTCCAGTCACTGCATTAGAGTGTCTTTAGAATGAGCTGGCTGACCCCCGTTCCAGCCTTCTGTTTGGGTTCCACGGGGCTCTGTCCTTGGTCCTCTTCTTTTCTTCCTCTGCACCTTATTTCTGGGTAATCTCATCTGCACACACACATTCAACTACCATCTCTGTGCTCCTAACTCACAGTTCTGCCTCTCTGCTCATGGCCTATCTCCTTCTGTCGCAACTGAAATCTCAGCCCCTCTCTCTCTCATCTCCTCACTGATGTCCAGCCATCAGCTAAAGATCAACAGCTGAAGCAAAGCTCTTAATATTCCCCCCAAGCCCTCCCCCCACCTTCTTTCTCTACCGCCGCAGACAGCACCATTGTGCTGCCTGTCACTCAGGCCCATAACTGTGCAATACCTTTGTCACGGAGCTTTCTCTGGGGCCTCCTATCCAGGCTATGCCTACACCTTGCATTTTCTTTTTGCATAACATCCTGAACAATTGGCCTTTCCTATCCATCCGCGCAGCTAGAGCTCTTAGTCATCCTCTCCTGTCTCAGTTACTCCAAGATCCTTTTCTCTGACCTCACCTTGCGCATCTCCATTCAGAAGGAAAAAGCGCCCTCCTGGTCCTCGAACATGACTTATGAGGGAAGCTTGAAAGAACTGGGCATGTTTAATTTTGAGAAAAGAGTGAGTGGGGAACTGAGAACAGTCTTCAAATATGTCAAGGGTTGTTATAAGAGAGCAGTGATTAACTGTTCGTCACGTCCACTGAAGGTAGGAGGAGAAGTAATTGGCTTGATCTGCTGCAAGGAAGGTTGAGGGTGGGTAATACCAAAACCTTTCCAGCAATAAGGATAGGGAAGTGCTGGAATGGATTACAAAGAGAGGTTGTGGAATTCTTGTCCCAGGAGGGTTTTAAGAACAGGTCAGACAAACTTCTGGCATATTTACACCTGATCCTGCCGCAGGGCGATGGGAATGGAGTAGATGACTTCTTGAGGTCCCTTCCAGCCTATATTAGAAGATTGTAGGATTCATTGCCTTAGCCCTTCGTGTTGATCACGTCTCCTGGTGGAGAATTCAGACCATTTTTGTGGATCGGCTGCGGGAACAAATTTTGTTCCTAGAGCCCTGAAAATCTGCAGATATCCATGGACCATTTTTGCGGATCGCAGATCGGATGCGGATATAAATTTTGTATCCATGCAGGGCTCTACCTGTCTTACTTCTGTCTATACCTACAACTTAAATCTATTTCGTACACAGTGACTACATCTGAAATAACATATGAGATCACCATAACAATGATCAGTGAATGATAAAACGAACTAATTGGCTCCATGAACCACGGAGATTCTTCCTTTTCCATCCCCACCTGCAAGAGCCGGCGTCTCTCTTCTCTGCATGTTCTTTGGATCTTCGAATTTGTCCCTTCTGAAGTCACATGGCCTGATTCTTATTTTTCACATTCTTCTTTGGCAGAAGAATTGGTCTGTGGCTCTTGAACTACACCATCTAATTTGCCAGCTTTCTCCACACAGTGTTTTTTATGCCCCCTCCCTTTATACCTGACTCGCTAGGTTCCCTAATGCCGCAGGATGTGCTTTCCTGACATCTAATGCTGCTGAGATCCTGCCTTCAGTGATATCCCTGCCCTTCCAGGTCCTTACTCCACTGAACCCCCCAGCCCATGCTTCTTGTTCCCAGCTTCCCCTGGACTCTCTCTTTGGCTCTGGACCTGTCTGTCAGCAAGAAGCAGTGCCAGGGACACTTGCCCTCTGTCTGGAGTCTTCACTTTCTGGGAAATGCAGTTCCAGTCTCTGTTTTTTAGGAGCCTCTTTGATAATGAGTGTCTGGCTGTGTGTGTTCCCAGCAAAGATGGGGATAGTTAAATTCCTCCTAAGCAGAGTGTTGTGCACCTTTGAGCACCTGGGGAGCTGGCCCTGCGATTTTATTGTTTAAAGTGGACTAGGGTTAAACTAATAGAATGTTTTTTATGATGATAAATGGCCTATGAATTCCCCTGATCTCCTTTGTTTTCTTTCCCTTGAGCAGGGTTTCCAGTTTCCCAACCCCCTGTGATCTTCCAGCTGGAAGGAGGGGAAGAGCCCTGGGTCCTGGATCTCCCTGGTTCAGTGGAAAGCGAGATCCTGGGAAGTCCCTGCACAGGTAAGGAAACATTAAACCAACCCAGAAACTGTAAGTGCCTGAAAGAACCCGCTGGGATTCCCCACACAGACTCTGTGAGCTCAGGACAGTCCCCAGCAGATCTCACTCCTGGCTTCCTACAGATGATGACAGACACCTTGGCTGGAGCTCCCTCCCTTCCTACTGAGTGTTTGGATGGGATGTGGGCAGGGCCGGGCGTGGGGAAATGGCACCTGGGGCAAACTTGCATTTTGGTGCCCCTGGCTCCCATGGGCTCCCTAGGCAACCCACGTTCCCTTCCCCCCAACCTCTGCACTGTGTCCCTTTGCCCCAAATGCCTGCCCCCCCTCCTGCACCCCTAATCCCTACACCCCTTCATTCCTAACCTCTGCCCCCCTCATTCACCCCAACACCTGCCCCCTCCTGAGCCCCTAACCCCTGCACTGTGCCCCCTTCACCCCAGCCCTTGCACTCCACTCCTGTGCCGCAATCATTAATGATCTGGAGGATGGTGTGGATTGTGCACTCAGCAAGTTTGCAGATGACACTAAACTGGGAGGAGTGGTTGATACACTGGAGGGTAGGGATAGGATACAGAGGGACCTAGACAAATTAGAGGATTGTGCCAAAAGAAACCTGATGAGGTTCAACAAGGACAAGTGCAGAGTCCAGCACTTAGGGCAGAAGAATCCCATTCACTGTTACAGACTAGGGACCAAGTGGCTAGGAAGCAGTTCTGCAGAAAAGGACCTAGGGGTTACAGTGGATGAGAAGCTGGCTATGAGTCAACAGTGTGCCCTTGTTGCCAAGAAGGCTAATGGCATTTTGGGCTGTTAAATAGGGGCATTGCCAGCAGATCGAGGGACATGATCGTTCCCCTCTATTCGACATTGGTGAGGCCTCATCTGGAGTACTGTGTCCAGTTTTGGGGATCCCACACTACAAGAAGGATGTGGAAAAATTGGAAAGAGTCCAGCAGAGGGCAACGAAAAATGATTAGTGGGCTGGAGCACATGACTTATGAGGAGAGGCTGAGGGAACTGGGATTGTTTAGTCTGCAGAAGAGAAGACTGAGGGTGGCATTTGATCGCTGCTTTCAACTGCTGAAGGAGGGTTCCAAAGAGGATGGCTCTAGACTGTTCTCAGTGGTAGCAGATGACAGAACAAGGAGTAATGACCTCAAGTTGCAGTGGGGGAGGACTAGGTTGGATACTAGGAAAAACTATTTCACTGGGAGGATGGTGAAGCACTGGAATGGGTCACCTAGGGAGGTGGAGTCTCCTTCCTTAGAGGTTTTTAAGGCCCGGCTTGACAAAGCCCTGGCTGGGTTGATTTAGTTGGGAATTGGTCCTACTTTGAGCAGGAGGGTGGACTAGATACATCCTGAGGTCCCTTCCAACCCTGATATTTTATGGTTCTATGCAGCCCTTCACTGCTACCCCCTGCACCACTCTCCTGTGCCCCCAACCCCTGCACTGTGCCCCCTTTGCCTCTAACCCCGGCATCCCCCTCCTGCACCCAAGTGGGGAACCTGACCTGGATGCACAAAGCAGCTGGCATTGCTGCTCGCTCCCCCACTGGACTGCTGCTCCCCCGCCCCACGCAGCCCTGGGGGGCTGGGAGAGGGGAGCAAGGAGCGACGTCAGGGCTTCCTGCACCCAGGTCGCTTTCCCTGCAGGCTGCGTAAGGGGAGGGCAGGAGAGCAGCTGCTCCTGATGTCTCAGCACCGCCCAGGTGGGGAAGTGACCTGGATGCAGGGAGCCCTGGTGTGTGTGTGTTGAGGGGAGGATATGAAGGAGTGTGAGTGTGCCTGAGTGAGTGAGCGCGCTGTCTCTTTAAGAAAGTTCTCAGGGTCAGGAGCCTGAACTAGGCTTGTTCAGACACAAGCAGCTGCCGGCAGCTCCGGCCCCAGAGAGGCAGCAGCACACGCAGATTCCCCCGTCCCGTCACCCCAGCTCAGTGGAAATCGGGTACCTGGGTTGGGAGGAGGGGATCACCCCGCCATCAATCAGCACCTCCCTCCTGCAGAGCAGTCAGGAGGATGCTCCCAGTCGGGGGGGGACAGGGGTGACTCCGGGGGTGAACGGGGGGTGGGGGGTTGGGGGGACAGGAACAGCAGCAGCTGCACACATGGAGCAGGGCGGAGGAGGGGCCCCTCTGCTCCGGAGCAGTCACCTGACTCTGACGCTGGTCGTCCAATTTCCCCCTGCAGCTCAGGTCTCTCCCACTCCCCCACGCAGCTGCTTATCTGCCTCCCTGTGCCGCTTTCATCAGCCCAGCGAGCCTCTCGGCAGCAGGTCAGGTGGGAATCCAAACCCTGCGCCCGGCACCCCCTTGGGTGGGGCACCCGTACGGCCCCCCCCTGAAGGCCGGTCCTGGGTGGGGAGCAGAATTGATCCCCTCCGCTGTCCCCTGTGGGGAAGAGTTTGGGGGAGTTCAGTCCCCGATTTTTATTTTCTGTCTCTCCAGCACTTACTTGGGTTTGTTCTCTGCCTTTCCATCCCCAATTCTGAGATTTCTCCTCTCTTCTAGCAGGTGATGGGGTGGTGAGGGAGAGCAAGGAGCAGAATCCTCACCAGAAAGATGCTGAGCTCGCCGAAGCGCATGGGGAATTACTGCGAAGAGCCAAAGGGAATGTGTCCAGCCCCCATGAGCAGGGAAAAGCTGGTGAAAATTACCCCAGACCAGAGAGAGAGCAGGGAAACCACTCAGAGGAGAGAGTGGATGAACCCATTAATTGTCAGGGAACTCACAGGGACCTCAAGGAAACTACCTCCCAGGAGAAAATCCTCACGGAAAAGCGAGAGACTACGTGTAGTGAGTGTGGGAAAAACTTCCATTACCGCTCAGCCCTTATTCGACATGAGATAATCCACACGAAAGAGAGACCCTACGAATGCTGTGAGTGTGGGAAAAGCTTCACTCAGAGATCAGCCCTTATCTCTCATCAGAGAATCCACACAGAAGAGCGACCCTACGAATGCTGCAAGTGCGGGAAAAGCTTCACTCAGAGATCAGCCCTTATCTCTCATCAGACAACGCACACGGGAGAGAAACCCTACGAATGTTGCGAGTGTGGAAAAAGCTTCTCTCGGAGCTCAAACCTTACTACGCATCAGAGGATCCACACAGGAGAGAGACCCTATGAATGCCGTGAGTGCGGGAAAAGTTTCAGTCAATTCTCCTCCCTTATCTCTCACCAGAGAGTCCACACAGGAGAGAGACCCTATGAATGTTGCGAGTGTGGAAAAAGCTTCTCTCGGAGCTCAAACCTTACTATGCATCAGAGGATCCACACAGGAGAGAGACGCTATGAATGCAGTGAGTGCGGGAAAAGTTTAACTCACCTCTTTTCTCTTATCTCTCACCAGAGAGTCCACACAGGAGAGAAACCCTATGAATGCAGTGAGTGCGGGAAAAGCTTCTCTCGGCGCTCAACCCTTGTTACACATTACAGAGTCCACACCGGAGAGAGACCCTATGAATGCTGCGAGTGTGGGAAAAGCTTTACTCATAGTTCAGGCCTTTCTAAACATCAGAAAATCCGTAAAGGAGATAAACTTCATAAAAACCTTCTCTAGAGCTGTCAGGAGATTTTTTCTTTAATTCTTTTGACAGTTCCCAGGTAGTGAGTGTTAAGGCTGTTTGCATCTTTTGCACACTGTAGTCCCTCAGCTCCCACACACGAGTTGCCCACTTTTGAAGCTTGCCCATCTTTGGGGTGGATCCTGTGGTCCTTTGTATCAACTCCATTGTCCTGCGATTGGAGTGTGTGTCCTTTCTACCAGGAATGTCATCACCCCAGGTGGGGGAGATGGTGGGTGTCTTCAACCAGCTACGTTGAGATAAAATCTACCTGGGTCTCATCACTGTGGTTGTCATGGAGTTAGCTAGCTTGAGTTCACTTTCCTGATGTAAAAAGAGAACTATTCTTGCACTAAAGACATGGGCCATGGATAGTCGGTGGAGTTATCTTGCACATTTCCTCCTGTCTGAGCTAACCATCATCACATTTCCTTTTCTAAACAAACCTGGAGATTCACATTTATACTCCTCCTCCCAGTGCAAAGTTATTGTTAGACACGTCAAGTTCCTCTTTGAGGAGAGATTGTCTCCTTCCCAATTGTTCTCACATTACCCTGGATTGTGCAGAACAGCAGTTATTTTGTTGACTTTTTTTCCTCATTTAAAATATATTTAAATATGATGAAGAGCTGGAGCAGTGTCAGGGAAATAAGGGTCATTTTAGGCTCTGTGACACTGGAAGGAGATGGGGCGACTCAGACATTCCATCCTTCCCCATCACCCCAGAACTGTTACCTTGTGCCTGAGCGTGAGGGGCTGGGACATCTTCCCTACACCTCCCTGCCGGGTGCCCCCTTTCCATGTCACTCCAGCCCCTGGCTAGCAGGCTGAGGATTCAGCACTGGAAGTCTGGTCAGTTTTCCCAGCCCCACCCAGGGAGTTGCTTTGTCTGTTTCCTGTTTCACAAATTAGGGAATTTTCTCCCCCAACACCCAAGTGTTTCTTCTGAGGATCTAGGCCCATGTTAACATAAGAACAGCCGTACTGGGTCAGACCAAAGGTCCATCTAGCCCAGTATCTGTCTACTGACAGTGGCCAATGCCAGGTGCCCCAGAGGGAGTGAACCTAACAGGCAATGATCAAGTGATCTCTCTCCTGCCATCCATCTCCATCCTCTGATGAACAGACAGGGGCGGCTCTAAGAATTTGGCCGCCTCAAGCAGGGCAGCACGCCGCAGGGGGCGCGCTACGGGGCGCCGATCCCGCGGCTCCTGGTGTCCTCTTGCAGCCGTGCCTGCGGAGGGTCCGTTGGTCCCGCGGCTCCGGTGGAGCTTCTGCAGTCATGCCTGCTGCAGGTCCAACCGAGCCGCGGGACCAACGGACCCTCCGCAGTCATGCCTGCGGCAGGTCCGCTGTCCCGCGGCTCTGGTGGACCTCTCGCAGGCATGACTGCGGAAGGTCCGCTGGAGCCGTCTGCCGCCCTGCCGGCAAAATGCCGCCCCACACGCGCGCGCTTGGTGCGCTGGGGTCTAGAGCCGGCCCTGCGAACGGAGGCTAGGGACACCATTCTTACCCATCCTGGCTAATAGCCATTTATGGACTTAGCCAGAATGAATTTATCCAGTCCCCTTTTAAACATTGTTATAGTCCTAGCCTTCACAACCTCCTCAGGGAAGGAGTTCCACAAGTTGACTGTGCACTGCGTGAAGAAGAACTTCCTTTTATTTGTTTTAAACCTGCTGCCTATTAATTTCATTTGGTGACCCCTAGTTCTTGTATTATGGGAATAAGTAAATAACTTTTCCTTATCCACTTTCTCCACATCACTCATGATTTTATAGACCTCTGTCATATCCCCCCTTAGTCTCCTCTTTTCCAAGCTGAAGAGTCCTAGCCTCTTTAATCTTTCCTCGTATGGGACCCTCTCCAAACCCTTAATCATTTTAGTTGCCCTTTTCTGAACCTTTTCTAGTGCTAGAATATGTTTTTTGAGGTGAGGAGACCACATCTGTACACAGTATTCGAGATGTGGGCGTACCATGGATTTATATAAGGACAATAATATATTCTCAGTCTCATTCTCTATCCCCTTTTTAATGATTCCTAACATCCTGTTTGCTTTTTTGACCGCCTCTGCACACTGCGTGGACATCTTCAGAGAACTATCCACGATGACTCCAAGATCTTTTTCCTGACTCATTGTAGCTAAATTTGCCCCCATCATATTGTATGTATAGTTGGGGTTATTTTTTCCCATGTGCATTACTTTACATTTATCCACATTCAATTTCATTTGCCATTTTGTTGCCCAATCACTTAGTTTTGTGAGCTCTTTTGGAAGTTCTTCACAATCTGCTTTGGTCTTAACTATCTTGAGCAGTTTAGTATCATCTGCAAACTTTGCCACCTCACTGTTTACCCCTTTCTCCAGATCATTTATGAATAAATTGAATAGGATTGGTCCTAGGACAAGTCCCAGCAGGTTTGTCACACACTGTCCCCACTCCCTATCCTCACCCAGACCTAACTCCCCAGAAGTGGCCACCTCTTCAGTATTTCCTGCCCCTCCCCCTCCAGCAGGAACCCACCAGCAACCCCCCAATAACCCTTACTTGAGCTGGCTCCACTGCAGCCATTTCTCCTGTCCCATGGGAGGTTGGGACGAGCTGCAGCGAGAGGTGGGCGTCATTCTGCAGCCTGGCAGGGCGAGAAGGGCAGTTGCGGAGGTTTCAGAACAGGCTTCAGTTCATGTCACATCACGATTCCCCCAGGCCCTTTCCCTGCAGACAGAGATTGTAGATTCTGCCAGGCTGGGAACATGCTCAGTCCCCACAGTGCAGCACAGACCTGGCCCCCGGCCCCTCCTTTGCCCCTTGTGCTCCCCCCAGCAGCAGTAACCAACCAAGACATTTTGAAGCCCTCCCAGCAACAGGGTGTGAACCAAACCCTGGACCAGACCAGACCCAAAGGAGCCCCTTGGGTGGGGGGTCCCCCTGCCCCTGCCCCCAGGGCAGCGCACTCCTGCCGCAGGGGGAACAGGGAGAGTCCGGGGCTGGTTCTTCCTCTCTCTGCTCCTCACCTCGGTCACAGGGAAGTGACCCTGGGCAGGGACGCTGCAGTGAGTGTGCCGGGGGGTGGGGGGGGCAGAGATCTGGGAAACTGCCCCCCCGTAATTTTCCCTCACACCCTCTCCCGTCCCCTCCCCCCCTTCCCTAGCGCCCTGCCCCAGGCTGGGAGCCGGGGTCACTGCCCCGTTCCCGGGGGGTCTCTCCCCACGGCTACCCCGCTCCGCCCGTGCGGGGAAGGGGGCACCAGGTGGGGGGACCCGCTTCACCCCCCCGTTACCGGGCACAGCAGAGCCGGGGGGGGGCGGCTCAGACTCGCTGCGGGAAGGATCCGCCCGGCCTCAGCGCTGCAGCAGCTCCGGGACCCCGGGGGCAGCGATGGGGGGGGGCACCGCGCAGAGCCCGGGATCTGCCCCGCCCCCCGGGCTCAGTCACCGGGAACCTCAGCAGAGCCCGGGGCAGTTACTAGCCGGAGAAGCCCCCCCGGCCGAGCCTAGGAGGGGTTAATACCGGGCTCCCCCCCGCACAGACCCTGCTGAGGAAGCAGCAGCTGCTCTGCTCCCAGCTCCCGATGGAGGCAGCAGCGTCTGGTCTCTCCGGAGCTGCCGGGGGCTGATGGTCCCGGTTCTTTGTTCTTCCTCCCGGCTCCTGCCTCCTCCCTCCCGGCGCCTCCCCCGCTCCCAGCTGCCCCAGCCCCCCCCGTGCCCCACAATCCCCCCCCCCGCTCCCAGCTGCCCCAGCCCCTCCCTGTGCCCTGCAACCCCCCCCGCTCCCAGCTGCCCCAGCCCCTCCCTGTGCCCCGCAACCCCCCCGCTCCCAGCTGCCCCAGCCCCTCCCTGTGCCCCGCAACCCCCCGCTCCCAGCTGCCCCAGCCCCTCCCTGTGCCCCACAACCCACCCCGCTCCCAGCTGCCCCAGCCCCTCCCTGTGCCCCGCAACCCCCCCCCACTCCCAGCTGCCCCAGCCCCTCCCTGTGCCCCGCAACCCCCCCCCGCTCCCAGCTGCCCCAGCCCCTCCCCGTGCCCCGCAACC